>NW_015657491.1:1091945-1093382 GCF_001515625.1 Sinocyclocheilus rhinocerous
GATTTGTTTCTTACAAACACACAGCTTTTCGCTTCAGACGACGTTAATTGCTGGATTGGAGTGGTGTGGATTACTTGTGGATTATTGTGATGTTTTTATCAGCTGTTTGGACTTTCATTCTGACGGCACCCATTCACTGCAGAGGATCCATTGCTGAGCAAGTCATGGAATGCTACATTTCTCCAAATCTGTTCTGATGAAGAATCAAACTCATCTATATCTTGGATGACCTGAAGGTGAATGGCCTTTTTAATCAAGGAATTACTGTTCTAGAAAATGTCTTTTGCAATGATCCCTTTAATTTTAAGTCTCATTAAACAGACTCATTTTTTTCTCCTTCATTTTAATTGCCATACTTTGGGGGGAAAGACATGTCTTCTCCCATAGTGCACCTGTTCCCCTGAGGCTGTGCTCTGCCCCGCTCACACTGGATCGGATTTCCTCTGCAGGTTGGTCGTAATATACTCGCATGCATTAGGTGGGGCTATATGATCTTGACTTGTCAGCTTGTTATACAGCATTAGCCCTTCAGCTAAACTTCTTTTTCTTGTCTGAGCAGACAAAATGATACCTGGGAGAGAAAAACACACTATATCATTTTACACTTAGAAATGTCTGGCTTGAGGCTCGTTCTAAATTTAGTATTTCAGAATCTTAAATAGATTAATAATGTAGGTCGTGACTATGATGATGTGGCAATGAGCTTTTTTTTTGACATATCCTTCAGAATTAATCAATACATTCTCTCATGATTCCTAAAATTATTCCACAAATTATGGCAGTCAAGACAATTAATTGTTTAATAAAATAAATAAAAAATAGATTAAAGTAAATCCTTTTACTGTACTTTGCATTGTACAATATAAAATATTGACACACCTGGCTAATTATTAATAACTGTAGTCCCCTTTATCTTTTGCTTCAATCATAAGATTGAAGATCAGACTAAATGACTGCAGCTTTGATAGGTTACTTGAATATGGGCCTCATGTTTTGTGGAAGGAAGGGAGAAATGACTCAACCAACTGATGTCTGCCTCAATCTCTCTAATCACATCACCGAACCTTGAAGCTTATGTCTTTGTATCCTCCGTAATTGAATTGGGCTTAGATTAAATTGCATGACAGAACTCATATTGTTTAGCTTCAAAATGGGACACAATTCTTCCTCAGTAAGACTGTAGGGCTGAACCGACTGTCAATGAAATGCATAAATCAGTTCAGATATGTTCTCTCTTCCTCTCTCCTCAAGTTAAGAAAATGTGGTTTGGAAAGAATCTTTACGCAGCAGATTTTTAAATTTTTTTTTTTTTTTTAAAGGGGTCGTATGATGTTGCTAAAAAGAACATTATTTTGTGTATTTGGTGTAATGAAATGTGTTTATGCGGTTTAAGGTTAAAAAAACACATTATTTTCCACATACTGAACATTATTGTTT
>NW_015657491.1:1093529-1111095 GCF_001515625.1 Sinocyclocheilus rhinocerous
GAGTATGGGTCACCATACTTGGCCACATGTCACGTCACTTTTCACTTTTTCACTTTTCACTTTTCAATATTACAGCGAGAATAAAAGTTACTCCTTCTTTCTTTGTGTGAACATTTGGGCGGTGTTATGCAAATCTTCGCACATCGTGACGTAGACATGTGGGGGCGTGTTTAAACGAGCCGTTTTAGGTAGGCGTGGCTGACTCTTAACTTTTATAAAGAATATCTCTTTGGATTTGAGACTTTAGTCTTTGCAACTTTACAGATCTTCTTTATGCACCAAGAGCTTGTAACACTCCAAAGAGAAAGGAAAACTTGAAATTGCATCATATGACCCCTTTAATGTAAACCTATCAAGGTTTCTTCAGGTTATATGGAGGTAAATGTAAAACTTTCTAAAGACCTTTTGAGACTAAGTAAAGAACATTCAAGGAATTGAATTGAGCTGAATTAACACATTATGTCAAATATGTTCTCTACATGTAATTGTAAAAAAAAAAAAGCTTAAGGCTTGAATATGGTATGGAAAATGGATGAATGGATGGATATCACAATACAACACAAAAACTATTTACCTTATTTTGCAATGCGGAAATAAGCTATTTTCTTTGAATGTGTGAGACTTCAAATTCATTAGCTGCTATATTGGTAAATAACTTGAATAGAATAGTAAACGGTAAAGCTATTTGCGTTACAAACCAGTGTGTTTATGATTATGATAATAAAGTAAAATATAATAACATATACCAGTTTGGAATATCGAGCAACATTTAAAGGACTTTACTATAGCCTACAGCTAAAAACAATGGAAGAAAATTACACCGGAAGCCCGCAAGTTACAAACGGCTGTGCCCGCTTTTACGTCAAAAATAAGTCAGATTAGTTAACTGTAAAGGGATGTTCAACAGACAGTGTACTGAAACTTATTTACAGAAATTTCGTTTAAAAAGTTAATTTGCTTGAGAGCTGTTATAACAAACTTGTCTTGTAAAAGGTCTCTTCTTCATGGCACTTGAGGTGCAGCTTGACTAGTTTTCTCTGCTGCATGTTGAGGTAACTTCCACTTAAGTCTGTTTGTTCAGTCCAGAACATAAAAGCAAATGATTCATAGCTATTTCCGAGTGCATATACTAGAGAAGCCAAAAACTACTGCATGGACTTTTCTGCTCGAGTCTTACACATCGGCCAAATTTTAAAGACCAACAGATGTGCGAGGGAAACAAACACACACAGAGACTCTTTCAAGAGGCCTGAGCTGGCAAAAGAATTGATTCAGGAAATGGGTTTGGGACACAAACTCAATAGTGTGTTTATCTGCTGTTTTTCTGTTATGAATCAACATGGCAGTGACTCATGGTGGTCGACAGCTTTCCAAACAGCATAAAGCCACGGCAGGTTACTGCTCCATAGAACGGAAGTCATGACTCACGATGATTAATACTTAATGATTAAGCACACACAAATCAGGCCTAAATGACAAGTGATTTAGATTGCCTGTGACAGATGATAGATAAACTTACATATTGATAGATAGATAGATAGATAGATAGATAGATAGATAGAACAAAATAGAACAGAGTAATAGAGCATAAAATGTTTGGCTCTAGAATGATTGCGGAAGCAGATATGGTGAAGTGAAGGCCCTGCTCCAGAAGCACAGCTGGTAATGCTATGCCTGTGGGAAAACTGCTGATGGTGCAGTGTGAGAAAGAGAGGACCATAAAACATGTGTTTGACTCCAACTCTCTGGCCAAGGGCCGTAAGTGTCCTGGTATCTCCACATCTCACCCTGGGCTTCTCGGAAGTGAGAACATGACTCACAAGCAAGCCTGTGGTCTGTGTACCTGTGACGTGGACTGGCTGAATAGAGTCGGAGTGTGTGGTGTCAGCTGGTGACAGCCGTGCCTGCCGCTGCAGTGCCACCCTGCCAAGAACAGAGTGACCGCGAGAGCAGGAAAAAAGAAGAAGAGACCAGTTCTTCTGCCTCTGTTGAAGGCAATGCTCTAGTACCCTCTTGTGTTCACATATCATAATAATCACGCTGAACACTATATCACATGTTTGATTTAAGATCTTAAGAGTTACACTATATAACAGTCTGACTTGATGTTCACTCATATTCTTGGAAAATATAAATGGACTCATATAAATGGACAATGATATTAGACAAAATCAATTAGTCTTGTTTGCTAAGGTAAGCGTCCGTATTATCATTGCTCCTACTCTTCAAAGTTACATTAGAATGCATGCTGAGATTTGATGTTTTCTACAGATGTGACTAAATTGCAGATCTGATCTGTAAGTTTTAATTGTTCAATGTTGCGCTTGAAATGAGGTCAGTAGCTTTACTCTGCATTCCTGCAGTACTGCAGTCTGTCCTGATAGAACAGCTCTTCTCTTCTCTTCTCTTCTCTTCTCTTCTCTCTCTGTATATTTACAGTAGAAATTATATTATTAATATTAATAATATATTAATAGTCTATTAATATTAATAATATATTAATAGTCAGCTATTCAGGGTTTTGTGAAAAATGCATGCTCTGGATTTTGATATACTTGTCCTTTTGGGGATGCTAAATTGTGAAGGAATTTTTGATATCTCTAATGGTGGCGAGGAAAGGAAAATATGGTGAAAATAGGGGAACAGGAAGTGTCTAATATCTTTTGCACACTTTGTCTGATTTTGATCAATCTTCAGCAGTTTGTTCGATGAGGCAGATCCCATAGATGTGACTATTCGGAGTCAAAGTTATAGCGCCACCAGCTGGCAGCAGGAAGTGTGTCATTTTCAAAATGCTTTGAAATCAGCCTCTTATTTTTACTCGATTTTCTTAATCAGAATAATGTCAAAACATGGCAGATGTAAAACTGCTAAAGGATTCTTGATATCTTAAGTATGTTGCCATGGCAAAATGTCGAACCTGAATATTATTTTCAGGTGTTTTTAAGGCACTATTCATGCTTAATTAGTTAGTATAGCCTCCACTGACCGGTCCATCACCCCTGCCTCTTCATCTTGGTTCAAGCTCCCCATCCCACTACTTTCTCTGCTGTGTTCCCTGCTGCAGCTTAAGTGTTAGTCCATGCGATTGTTAATAATTCAATGTCAGCGCTGCTGCACTCTGGTCTGAGGCTGAGCGTGTGCAGAGCAGCGCTAGCTGATACGCTCCTGCAGTCTGTGCTCTGACGGCTGCGCCACAGAGAGAGAGAGAGATAAGACTGCAGAGAACACTGGGAAAATCAAATACACCCTCATGCATGCACCCAGGGGACAGCAGTCTCTGCCCACTCTATCTGTGTCCCTCTCTTCTGAGTCTAACACCTCCCCACATCTCTCATTCACAACCTGGATCTTCTCTTGCAGTTTCCTTAAAAAGGACGGATAGAAACCAGGATCATCCAGCCATCTGTGTTTCTTGACTGAGAAAACTCAAGCTGGAGAAGAGAAAGTGGAAGATGGTGGAAGCAAGGCCAAGACGGACCCTTCGATGGCCGGACTGGCGGCTGTCTGTTTGCGTGCTGCTTTTGTGTATGTTTGGGATGGCCATGGGCCGCAGAGCTCCCAAAACCCCACGATGTCCAGCCACCTGCTCCTGTACTAAAGACAGTGCCTTCTGCGTGGACACCAAGGCCATTCCCAAGAGCTTCCCACCAGGAATTATCTCCCTGTGAGTACTGGAAAGATCACGTGTACCTATTTCTTCTCTCATTTTTTTGTTTGTTTTAAATTCAAAATAGGGGAAAGTTGCTCATATAAAATGACTATTATCATCGACTTGCCTATAAACCATTTTCTCAGCAGCATAACATGGATTGTCTAGAGTAGATGATTAATAGGAAGGAGACAGTTAGGTTGGCCATTATGTCACCTGTCAAGTGGCGTCATTCCTTTAGAATTGTGACAAGTTTTATGTGATTATGATACAATCATAAAGAAGTCTGAACAAAAAAAACAGAGTCCTATTTTCCATATAGTGACAGTTTTTGGCCTGCAAAGCTAAAAAAGGACAACAAAAACATTATAAAATAGTTGTTTTGACTCTATATTGCCATATATATTCCAACCTGATATTTGTTAGTCACTGAAATGAATTTTTCACCTGTCAGAGCTGCAGTGGAGGGGAATTATTAGGAAGCAATAACTTCATTTTAGTCTGTCTATCATACAGATCTGTTTTATGGCTTGAGAAGTCTATCGTGCATATATAGTGCATGTTATGTAATGCAGAGTTGAATGGACTACTTTGAGTTTCGTATGCTGGTGAACTATTCCTTGTTAAACTGACTGGGCAGATGAACAGAGTCATTTAGCTGAGCTGATCGAAGGTGTGGTGAAGTCTAAATGCTGCTCTTTTTTAGTCAGCTTACGTCTGCTGTAGAGACATAACCACAGAAACCTCATCATATACACGGTTATTATCCTCAGGGAGAACATAACCGCAGATACCATTATTATTATTTCATCAACTGTCTCCAATTTTTCAAGGTTTTTCCTCTCCCTGTTTGTGTTTTTATATACAATATCAGGTTCACTCAAGTTATCACACAATTCCATAGTATTTCATTAAATACCATTTGCATGCAAGTCATTCATTTATGAAGACTTATGAAGAGTTTACTCATATTCATGTCTGTATTCTGAAGAATTTTCTCAAACTATAGATTTCATGTTAGCTGAGTAGTACTGTATATAGAGTTGTGCACTCTATAATGGTGCCCTTATTTTCAGACTGAGAATATAAGAGGGAAGGAAGATCTGTGTCCTACTTTCCAATAATTAAATTGTGAGATCCTTTCAGGTGTGCAGAGCAACTATTTAAGAAAAAAGGCCAAACATAAGTGCTCAAAATTAGACTAAAATGACTTTTAACTATGTAAAGGATATATACACTGGGAAAAAGTGGTGCTTCTCCTAAATTATTCATCATAATGCTAGTGGTATACTTAGAGTGGGGGGGGGATACATGTATTGTTCTCATCAACCCGGACAACTTTCTAATTCACAGTCATTAGCTACGACCATCAGGAACCAACTACCACAAAACCACAAATCAACTCTTTCTTGTTTTTCACTGGCAAAATTTTTATTTTTATTTTACATTGGATATAATGAATTATAGTTCATAATATATGAACTTCATGATCCCCTGTTTGAGGAATACTGTTCTAGAAGGTGCTTTTTCAAGCTTGTGCACTGACTTCTATAAGATGTGATGCCTGAGCATAAACAAGAGGCTTGTAGTACACTCTAAAAAATGTTGGGTTGTTACAACCCAACTTTGGGTCAAATATGGACTAACCCAACCGTTGGGTTACATTTTTACATAAAATTTTTAACCCAGAAGTTGGGTTAGTCCATATTTGACCCAAAGTTGGGTTGAAACAACCCAGCATTTTTCATAATGCTAGTGGTATACTTAGAGTTAAAGCCCCTAAATCTATTATATGTAAGTATTAAATATTAAATGCATACTCATCTCATGCTATGCACCCAAATGATACCTCAAATCATGAAGCTTGCAGAGAAGAGGCGTTCTATTACTCTTCCAAGCAGCTGGACTTCATCTAATGACAATTAAACATCCCAAATCCCAAATCCCAAAACATCCCATAATTTCCAAATATTCCATGTATCTAAAGGCATACTACATACTCTGACAATTTGTTGTAATCATATGTTAAATTTAATACTAGTTTCTGAGCGAAAATTGTTTCCAAGTACATCTACACCATTTTCTGCATAGAGTTTTTTGACTTGGGCTAAAGTAACCATAATAGAAGAACACCATTGAAACTACATATCAACATGATAAAAATCACATATAGTGCCTTGCAACCACAAAGAGATTCCCTAGCAACCACCATAAACATCTTAGCATTGTGGTGGTTTTGCACAGGAAAGCATCATTCATAATGTGTTCAGAAAATGTGAAAATCTAGTTTTGTGTATAAATGTTCACTCAAGGCAGGGTTTTAGAGACTTAAAATGAGAGCCTTCTGAAATGTGATTTTCAGATGTTCTGAAGAGACTTTTCTGAATTCATGAGTTTTTACTTTAAAATGACTGTAACAGCAACTATATTTGTGATGATGATGATAATGATAATGATTATGATGGTGGTGTTTGTGTTATTCTATCAGGACTATGGTGAATGCTGCTTTCACAGAGATTCCTGAAGGAGCTTTTTCCCACATGCACCTACTGCAGTTCCTGTAAGTACCAAATGCACAATAATCCACCTCCGCATTTTCTTATTATGGCCTGTGTGTGTTTGAAAGTGAAAAAAAGAGTGAGGATTGTAACGTCCGTCAGCTGCATGTCTGAGCAGTGTGTAGTGTGATGTGTATCAGTGACAGACCCTCCATTTACAGACTGCCCACACTCACACAACAACAGTGTTTCTGTCCTCGCTCTGTGTGTGTGAGAAAGACACAAGAGAGAAGTTTGTTTTCAAATGACAGCATGCCAGTTCTTCAGTCTCTGAGACAGTAAACAAAATAAACACGTCAAAGAGTGAGGATTGTAACGTTCGTCAGCCGCATGTCTGAGCAGTGTGTAGTGTGATGTGTATCAGTGACAGACCCTCCATTTACAGACTGCCCACACTCACACAACAACAGTGTTTCTGTCCTCGCTCTGTGTGTGTGAGAAAGACACAAGAGAGAAGTTTGTTTTCAAATGACAGCATGCCAGTTCTTCAGTCTCTGAGACAGTAAACAAAATAAACACGTCCTGCAATATCAGATATGCAATGCTTCGTAAAATATATTAGTATCATACATGTAATGTTTAATTATATTATACAAATAAATAACATAAAGGCAGCGATACTAGATTTGCATGGTGATCTTTCGGGCAATACTGTTTTCAAATGTTTGTGATCTTTTAGACACAGAGTTAACAGATTTTTCTCTGTGTTTGCGCACAAATATGTACATTACAACTTCATAATTTGACAAATTGACAAGCTTTTGTGCAACTCTCTGATCAGCAGTAATTGTGAAATGTTATTGACAAGCATTTATGGTACTTTTTTTTAAAATGTGCATTTATGGTTTATTACACATTCTTACTGATGAAGTTGCAATTTATTAAATATATTAACCTTAAATGTAATATTGAATAACACACTACAGTTGAAATGATAATCTAGTACTTTACATATGCTTTAGGATGTTCGTCAACACGTTCAAATAAATGTACTTCTTTAAATCATGACAAAAGATTATTAAAACATAGCGATTTTAAAATACTTTAAGTTTTAATTTGACATTAGTGAGAAAAAGTGTACTTGGGTGTGTTTAGAAACGTAGAGATGTACCCTCTTTCAATACACTTAAGTGGCCTTTTATTTCAGTAATATTATATTATTTGCAAGTACAGATTTTTAAAAACATATTCTTAAGATTTGAAGTACACTACTATTTGACGTTTTAGTTCAAACCATAAATAAAGATGCTTGATTACTGGACTCATTTTTCATTTTAAGGACTGTAGAGGACTATATAAGCACAATGTGCTTATAATACTTGGAGCTCTCGATTTGGCCATCTTTGTTATTTCAGAGGGCTTACATTTAACAAAGGCTGTCTGTTTGTCATCTATATAGTACCTGTGTCTAAAATATATGAGAAATGTTCAGCTCAATGAAAGTGCACGCTTTTACTTTTGTCTCTTTCTCTTTTGTTCGGCACAGGCTGTTGAACTCAAACACATTCTCTCTGATTTCTGATGATGCTTTTGCTGGTCTTGGACATCTGCAGTACCTGTAAGTATGTTTCCGTGTTGATGGATGGATGGATGGATGGATGGATAGAAGGATGGATGGATGGATGGAAGGATGGATGGATGGATAGAAGGATGGATGGATGGATGGATGGATAGAAGGATGGATGGATAGATGGATGGATAGAAGGGCATGGATAGAAGGGTGGATGGATGGATAGAAGGATGAATGGATGGAAGGATGGATGGATGGATGGAAGGATGGATGGATGGATGGAAGGATGGATGTAAATCAATTTTGTAATGCATTACTTTTAAAAATAACTTTCCTCAACACTGCATTTCTTTATATAACAGCAGATGTGACGCCTCTTAAAAAAATGAAAATTTAAATCAAATACTTTTTGAAAGCCACTGAGATGAATGGGAATATTAATAGCTTTCTCCAGGTATTGAGCGAGACTGTGCGTGTGCATGTCTGTGTCTCTCATCTTCATGCAGGTTGTGCAGTTTCTTCTGAGTCCTTCTTAAGATTCAGGTAGCGTTGTCTTTCAGATGAAAGCATTGGCAGCTCATTGACTGCAGAAAGAGAGTGAATGAGATAAAAGAGAGAGGGGGAAGGACTTGTTGTTGCAGAAAGCTTTTAGCATTAATGAAAACGCCCACAACCTCAGTGTCATTAAGCTAAAAGCTTTAACAAAGCAAATGTGGCAAGGTTTGCAGAGGGAGGCAGGCATCCTCTTCTTGAATGCTGTGACTCATGAATCCATCAGGGAACAGGCAGCATGCCCTCACATCCTTAGCGTTTATTACAATAAATATAGCGGGAGAAAATATGCATTTGATTAATATCCCTGTCCTAATCTTTTATCTTTCTCTCTGAAATGGCAAACAGCACCTAAATCATTTTAATGACTTGACCTGCAAATATCTTATCTACAAATATTTGTATGAGTTGTTGGCTGAATTAATTTACATGCCTTAAATGGTTCATTTAATTCCCATATTCTCTTTTTTTAACCATACTTCCTTACAGATTTATTGAGAACAACGACATCCAAGCCCTGTCAAAGCACACATTCAGAGGACTGAAGTCTCTGACACATCTGTATGTATTGCATCTACCTATAAAGCCATCAGTTATCAGTGTAATGATTCAAAAATAAAAATGTAAATAACTGAATAAATCCATTTGACGTATGCATTTAAAAGTGTTAAAAATGCAACATTTAAATTGAATTTTATTAAGCATTTACAGTTTCTTTTTTATTCATTAGACAACTGAGTTGAAAAATGTCATCGGGCAGTTCACATGTAGGACTGTTCTCACTAAATTTTTTAAAATGTATTATTTTTTTATTAAAATGACATTTTAACACCGTGTCTACACCGGATGCGACAGTTGTCACATCGAGCCACGCCGCATCCAGTGTAGACAGCATCACTGATTTTAATGGGTTCTAGTATTTTGCCGCGTCCGGTGTAGACACAGTGTAAGCTGAAATTGTCATGAATTTTTGAAAGAGGTAACAAATAAATGAAGAAAAGCATTTGCCAATTGGATTAAGACAAGTAAAAAAGTTCAAATAATATAATAAATAAACTGTATTCTTTTGTTTCATTGCTAAAATCATCTTAAATATGAATTAAATGAACAGTTTAAATATTAAGACATTATATTTTAACATTATTAAGGCCTACAGACTGGAAAATATCATTGTGCGACTTATACAGTGGTTTTCAGGATGGACAATACTTATAAAGAAATTTCTATGGATACATTTTATCTGAGCTTTGTCTTGAGCAACCAAATAGTTTTTTGACACCTCTACTTCCAAAACAGTTCAGACTCATTTGGAACAGAACACTTTTATATATGATCCACTCCACAATCTTGAATATTCAGAGAGTACATCACACACTAATGTGTTGGTTATTGTACCTTATAGATTTGAATGAAGAATGATGGGGTAAATTTGCAGTCCAACATGATAAATAGGTTATGTTATGTCTCTACTTGTCAGGTCTCTGTCCAACAACAACCTGCAGGTTCTTCCCAGAGATCTCTTCAAACACCTGGACATCCTCACTGATCTGTATGTACCAGACACCCAGATATTCCCCTGTGAGGGATTCTTACAAAAACAAGCCTTTTCTTTGCATGTATACAGACCCATTTATACTGTATGTGAAAAATAGTAAGCATTAAATTATAAAGGCTAAATGTTTCCAAAATAAAATGATTAGCTTTTATTTAGCATTGATTGTACTAAAGCTAAATCAGCTTATTTAGAATTAAAAATTAAATATATATCAATCATGACAACTCTCGGAAGATTTTAGCATGGTGATGGATATGACAATGTTAATGTATTTAGTCTTGGCGGAACAGATCTGCTACGCTGCTGCTGAATTGCTGCTGCTGTTGGTTATTGCTGTAGTTGTAGATTATTGCTGCTGCTGCAAGCAAGTACAGGAACTTGCTACTGCCAATGCATACGGCGATACGGTGCCGTGAGTATTTAAGACATACTGCTGCTGCACAAATAGCATATAAAATAACCCGTAGCAGATCTATACAGGTGGAGCTGGGGAAGGTGGAGGGTTTCAGAGAACTCTGAAAGCGCGCTGCAGGAATCTCTAGTGAATGCTAGCCAGTCATATAAATGCAAGGCAGTAAGCTCATTGGCTGCATGTGCAGCATGAACCAATCAGCTGTGCCAAGTCGTTTAACTCTCTGAATATCATCGGTTACGTTAACAACCCGTCGCCTGCACCATCTAGAGTTTCATGACTGAACTATATATTTCTTCACAAAACTCAAATGTTCCACAGATCCCAATTTGAAAACCACTCACAGATCAGAGTCAACAGGTGAAAATTCATATATTTTTTAAATCTCTTTTGTACCTTTTTATTTCTGTCTCCAATGCAGAGACCTGCGAGGGAACTCGTTCCGTTGTGACTGTAAGATCAAATGGCTGGTTGACTGGATGGAGAAGACCAACACCTCAGTTCCCGCCATATACTGCGCCAGTCCTTTTGAATTCCAGGGCCGACGCATCCATGACCTCACACCGCGTGACTTCAACTGCATTAGCGCAGGTAAGCCAGTTCAGGTCTTAACAAATGGCAGTTCAGACAGGTGCCTGGAATCTGAAAGTAATATTTCTATACCTGTAAAACATATGTACTATACATTGACAAAAGTATGTGGACATCGCTTTACTATGGTCACGTGACAGCGTCAGCGCCATTAAGCTTTCAATCTTTGTTTAAAATTTTCTGGAAAGTTTGAATTAGAATAGTTTGCAAGAGTGTGATTTTAAACACAATGAGGCTGTGAAAGTGGACTAGTGAGTACATGAGTTTTACTGTTTGGCATTATAGCATTCAATGTCCCCGACAATCTAAAAATGCATTTCTAATGCTCGAATCTTTAGGAAGGCTATATATGCGAAGGTTTTTGGAGGTGCAGATTCTTTGCATCCACTGACAGAACAACATCTGAGTTTGACGGTCTTAGTCGATGTCTTGTGATTGATGAACAGATTGATGAGTTGTTAAGAACACTCCTCCTTGATTACATACAGCGATGACGCATGTTATGTGCGTGTCGAGGAAAATTGTGACGACACAATTCTTCCCATTTCAAATACTGGCATTTCAGAAGGGTAGCAATGCATAATTCATATTGTAATCTGGAGAGTTCGTTTTGAGTTTTGAAACTTGCATGTTTGTTTTTATTGCAGATTAACCTCTTACATGTGTGAATATCAAGAACATTTTGATACTCCATTTCATGACCCCTTTAAAATGTGGTGGATTAAATGGATTAAAGAACTCACAATATACACTGACTCTGATATGAAATGTTCTTCTAATCCAGATTTTGCTGTATATGAGACATACTTGTTCCAGTCTCTATCTGTGGAGTCATACGAGTTTAATGATGACCAGTACGCAGTTTTCGCTCAGCCCAACACTGGAATCTGCATTGTGTTCATTTGGGATCATGTGAACATGCTTTTCAAGACACATTACAACATCACATGTAAGTCAAAAATTACAAAACAGAGTTGTTGTTTTTGTATTACTTTTATTTAATAGAACCAATAAAAATAGAAATTTCCATAGAAAATAAAAAAATGATTGTGACTTTAACAGTAAAATACTGTAAAAATTCTACAGTAAAAACCTGTTAATTGGCTAACAGTAAGTTTCCATACTATATACGGTGAATAAATGTAATTACATTTAGTTTTAATTTTACAGTAAAATACTGTTAAAATTACAGGTTTTGGAAGTGAAAAAGAAAAGGTCATTTTATAATTTACAGTGAAAAACCGTAAATTGACACTCGTAGAATTCCCTGCATGATACTTCATATTTGATGGGGTTTTTTTTGTTTTTTTTGGTTGAAATTACTGTTTCTTAGTTTTTTCTTATCAGTTGTGTACATTAGGGTTTAATCTTACATCTAATGTTGTTAAATGAATGTTTATTGCATTATTTCAGTATCATGTGTGTCACCATGATGGGGTTTAGTGTTTGTGTGAATGACACTGTGCACCTTCTATATCTTGGTTTATTAACATTACATCAGTTAATGAAATACATTTTTTATTGTTAATTTAAGTAAAATGTTGCTACCATACTTTTTTACGGTGAAGTTCTGGCAACCACAGCTGCCGGTATTTTACCGTAAATATCACAGATTTTTTTATTTTTTTTTATTGTATATTTATGGTATATTTATGGTATTGTCTGAAGCAGTGGTTTCCCGATCCTTTTACCCATTGTACAAATCCTGGATTTAAATGTTTTGTACAACTGGATTTAATCTATTCAGAAACTTAATTGAATGAAAGTGTACTGTACATTAAAGTAGACTATTATTTCATTAATATCATCTGCAAGTAGTTTTTTTTTATTTTTTATATACCTTTAAGAATTGAAGTGCACTACAAGTGTGCATTCAGTATAATTAAGTGCACTTCTTTTTCACAAGGGAAGGCTCTGAATATTGCAGAGGTTGGGAACCTCTCCTCTGGAGTATTAGATTTCACTCAACATTAAGAATCAATACTCAAAGTGCATCAAGATTCATTTGTGTTATGTGTTCAAAACGTAGTTACATTCAGTTACTAATATACTAATGTATGTGCATTCCAGCTCGTTCTGCTGTGTATTGTAAACCTGTGGTTATCAACAACACTCTCTACATGGTTGTGGCTCAGCTCTTTGGAGGATCCCACATCTACAAGTATGTCTATGGACACTCAAATATTGTCTGACAATCCTTATAATCGTGTATAATCAGAAATAACCCTAAATAAAAAAAATTTACTTTTTTTTTTCTAAAGGTGCATTTAGTAGTTCTTTAGTGTTAGCATTTCTGTTTTTCACACACTTTTAGTATACTGATACCACAACAGTCTTATCATCAGTCACTGCAGTGCCATCTATTGACGTGGATCATCATGATCATCAGGGTGGACCTCAGTGCCAAATAGGCAGCCGGAGAGGTTTTACTGGGGTTTGAGGTTGTAAGTGCGTAAATGCCAAGAACTGCAAAATGTCTACACCTTTCTACATCTGCATTCACACATGAATTGATTCTGTCATTGCTAAATACTCATACATTAGTTACTGTAAGTGTAAGCCATCATCAACTCAATAAACATGTTCAATCTTTAAACTGATTACCCATTTGGGTCTTTAAAGCTAAATAAATATGTACTATATGCATTGCAATGATGACATGTTTCTCCAATAGGATGTGAATTATATTTTTGGACAGATGTCACTCCCTGATTCATGTATCATCATAGCATGAACATGTCTAAGAACATTATGTGTTACCAAGAGAAATAACAAGTTTCATTTTAGTCACTCAATTGAGCTTGACTGTTAAGGCTGTGCTTTAAGGATTTTCAATGCAGATGATTCTCTGAAAATGTTGAATTATTGTACTTGGACAACAATACACCTAATTTACTAACTGGTAGGTCATTATAAACTATCTGCTGTCATCAGCATGCATTACAGTAAATGACTGTGGTGGAAATGTCATTTATGATGTCACAAAATAAAGTTAAAATATCTGTATATCTTGCACAGGAATTAATTTTCTTTTTCCCAGCTTGGAGTGATTATTTCTCCAACGTTGTGCCTATCCTTCTACTCCCTCTCATTCCTTTTTGTCCATAGCCGTGCATGTACCTCATGCCAAAGATGAAGAGCTCTTCCTTTTCTGCCTCCTCTGTCTTCATTTTAGCGCAATCTATGGTGCCAGTATTCAGAGACCGTATGATCATTCATCGTCGCCGTGTAGGCTATATGCTATATGTCCTCCTGAGAACCAGAAAAAAATCTCTGTGAATTTAGTATTTTTTCATGTCATTACATTGTTTAGAGCATAAGAAAAAAAATGGAAAAATAACATTTTTGAAAAATGATATTTTATTCATATATGTCCTCTTACCAGGACTCAGTTTTTCTAAAAAATAAAATGACATGACTAGACATGAAAAGGTAAAAACAATGGGATTTTTCAAAAATCACCAATCAATTTTTAGGTTTCAGGATTTATAAGGATGATTATCAATTATGTTATAAAAGATATAACAGAATGATTTGATATACTATTTTACTTTATGCAATATGTGTGTAAAAGTTCCATAAATTGGTTTTCCCATTAAACGCAATGTTATCTATATACTGTACCTAATTTGCATATTAATGTGCTGTTGGGACAGCATGTTGAATGAATGAATGAATGAATGATGCATTTATATAGTGCTTTATATGTTGAAAAAAGAAGTGTAATAATGGGAGTAATAATTGGCCAGATTTTCATAATAATATCTAATATTTCATAAGAATATTGATATATAGTTTATTTTCCTATCTATTTGTTGTGTCTCCCAAAATGCATAATAAACATGATTTTAGTCCCGGTTTCCTCTCCAGTGGACATGTATGAAATCAATATCCTGTTTCATAACAGGAAGTCATATTTTGGTTTGAAACCCCATAACATTTTCCTGAGATGTTGATTTATGACAAACTATTTGAAAATAAATCAGATTTAAATGATCATTACAAAATATTATCATATTTCCATAAGGATGTACAATTTTATCACTAAATTAATGTCAGCCATTTTCCAAACATTTGGTATGTCTGAAAAGCCCTGAATGTGCTCCGTACAAGACATCCACACTTATAACTGTGACATGTAAGGTCTTAGAGAAATTCTCTCCAATATAATGTCCACTACAGAGGCAAAAACTCCACTGGGTCGCAGGAGGATATGTAACTGCAAAACATTTTTTTAAATAAATAATAATAATACCGTTATGACAGTCAAATAACATAATATTTATTCAGAAAGTCGTTCTTGGTAAAAAAAAAAAATAGATTATATAAATATAAATTGTTGATTGTCTTGTTAGTCACTTATTTTAATCAAACTGCAATATATATATATATATATATATATATAGACAGCAAAACACACTCCTCATATTTCTAACACATTGCTGGACACAAACGTTAGAAAGCAGTGGAGCCGTCCGGAGAAAATAATCTGGCCCGTTGCTCCTGATGGTTACATCCCCAACTCTGTCGTCAGGAGTTTGGCGCCATATCCACAGTTCAATCATCCTTGTGCCAACAGGGTGCTTTAAATAAAGACACAAATAGAAGAACACGCAAGACACAACTCTTCTTTCGGCAAAACACAAGCGCCTGTTAAAGTATTTTCTCGAAAATAATTGTCCTCTCAAAGAAGAGCAACAGAACAAGGAAGATGTAGAAATCAGTTTGGGACATTGCATACAAAGTGTGCCTGAGGAGACAAGCTTGACATCACTTCAAAATAAGGAAGACACAGAAGAGTGTCTTCCATTAAGGTGCAAAAGAAAAGTCATAGTACAAACAAAAATGTGCATGCGCCAGAGATTGGGGCTCACAAGAAGACCATGTGGCAGAAGACTGATTCCCCCTTAAAGAAACTGAAGTCATTTGTGTCACCCCTTCCTCTGCTGTGTGACAGAAGGCCTAATTATGTCCTCATGTATCTTTATAAAAGATCAAAAGCAGAAAAAGCTTCTGAAGCGGTGGAGCAGGCTCCAAAAGTGGCTTAGACCACAAATAAAACTTTTTATTTGTTCTCAAAATAAAATAGGTATTTATTTTTTGAGACTTTATTTTGTGACATAGATTTCCACCACTGTCATTTAATGCAATACATGCTGAGAGCATGGTTTATAATGACCTCAAAATTCAGTATTGCTGTCCAAATACAATAATTCAGCATTTACAGAGCATAATGTGTGCATGAAAAGGCCCTAATGCTAAATCATTATGTCAAGCGAAGCAAAATTAGACTGCATAAGTGAGACACACATCTTGTATCAGATATTGAAACAATAGTTCTAGCTCAAAATATTAAATTATAATTTATTATCATAGAAGTTAAAGGGAGGAAGTGCTGGTGTCTAAAGTACAGAAAATATCATTATTATACAATATTAATGACAAAATCAGACAAAATCCATATGATTTACTTAACTGAACTGTGGATATCAGTACCACAAAAAGTGGATATCAGTACCACAAAAATTGTTTGGGTCAACTGTTTCTACACATTTACATAGTTTATGTATGCATGTATTTATTTATTTATTTATTTGTGTTAATCAATATGTTCTCCCATTTTGTTTTCAATGAGACAATAAAGAGGTTACATTTAATAGACTTCATTCCAGATTATGATTGAGGCAGATTTCTCCTTTAAATAAACGTTTAAAAAATGTTCCAATATGCCTTAGTTTCAGTTCAGATGCCTTGGAAGTGAGAATGTGTTGTACAGTATATGGTCATGCCCATCAAGTGTCCAATTAAATTTAGCCTGAAGTGAAATCAATACCTGAGATTGATGGTTTAGATTAAATCTTAAACCCATGTTTAAGTGCTGTTGCATAGTCATTACCATTTTAGAGCCAGAATGACATTCAAGTGATTTATGAAGGCATGAACTTCATAAAAGAAACCTTCATAAAAGAAGAAGAATTAATGACCATTAACTTAAATTAACATTTACCTGTCACATTTATGTAACTGCATGAGCATACTGTAAAAACAATCAGCTGAACTGAATTAGAGAACTAATTTAACAGACAAAGGTCTTGGGCTGCTACTGAAGGGATGTCCAGTCCTTTTCCTGGAGGCCACTGCCACTGTCCTGCAGAGTTTAGTTCCAACCCCAATTAAATACACCTGAAACAACAAATCAATGTCTTCAGACTCACTAGAAACTTCCAGGAAAGTGTGTTGGAGCAGGATGGAGCTAAACTCTGCAGGACATTGGCCCTCCAGGAGCAGGATTGGACACACCTGGAATATACTATGAAAGAAGCTTCAATTTTTTTTTGTCTATTAAACAAAATTCATTCAATTTATCATTCAGTAGTCAGAGTCAGAGTCAACACAGTATGAAGTTATTTATATTACATGTTTACAAAAACTGCAGAGCAACGTTTCAAAAGCATTTATATTTGCATTACAGAAGTGCAGGCCACACGGCATCAAAGTTATTCATATTTATATGTCTACATTACTGCTATGCATGCAACACTATATCAAAGTTGTTTATATTTATGTTTACATTGCTGCATTACATGCAACACTTTATCATAGTTGTTTATATTTACATGTTTACATTACTGCAATGCATGTGTCACAAACTGCTACTGTGAGGAGATGAAGGAGCGGAGAATTCGTGACTGAACAGTCTTTATTAATCCACAAAAGACACTCAGGCAGGAACACA
>NW_015657492.1:0-177 GCF_001515625.1 Sinocyclocheilus rhinocerous
CTCGAAAAAAGAGACAAACGAGAGCGGAGCTTTTTCATTGAAAAAACGCTTGCAGTGCACGCCGATTGCCCTCTCGGAGACATCGCGTGCGTGCTTTTCACCCAAACAAATAACGCATAGATCGTGTGTGTCATCAGATGTTAAACAACGACAACACGGATGCACACATCCTCTAAA
>NW_015657492.1:223-2947 GCF_001515625.1 Sinocyclocheilus rhinocerous
CGCTTTGCTAGTGCTCACCATAATGATATGAATAGAGATCGCTCTTACCACAGAAATGCCCGCTTCAAACAAAACAGTCAATGAAGACGAAGAAGAGGATGATGTGTTCTCCCGGTGCCTATTTATACTATAGTCGCACCGGTAGTGACGTCATGGCTGTCGCCGGCCAACGTTGGTGTTTTTTCAATGTATGCTTCAGACACGGGTCACGACGAGGCGTTCCCCCCATAGCGAACCCTAGAGGACGCAGTTCGAAGTTCCCATGAAAGGGAACTTTAATTTAGATTTTGTGGGGATTTTAAGTTAAAATACTGAGTGTGAAATAATACAATAATATGTTAAAACATGTGCTCTTATCATTCTGTGGACAAAATCCCGTGAACTTCGGCCTGATTGGGAGCTGTATATGCACATGTGCGCTCATCTGTTTTCAATGCAGCTAACCTCGCGTCGCTTCATGTCATCTTCCCACGCATTAAACTATGACAGGTCCTTTACTGCAAAAAAACAGTCACTGCGACACTGTAAAGTCATGAAACTATGGTGCCATGTGCTTTTTTAAACCATTTTCATAGGTTTCACGTTATATTGTCGGCTCGGAAAATATGTAAATGCACATGCCCAGTAGACGCAGCTGTATCCCTTCTAGCCTTTAACCACAAATCAGACAGGAGAGTAGATTAACTTCGGTGGGCTTAAACTTGAAAAATGGTGTGCTCCGCGGTTGAAATAAAATACTTTCTGATGTTTAACATGTTCATTTCGTGTTTTACGTAAATATGAAAAGACGATCGGTTCACGTGTTTGAACTGAGGCAATACAGTGATCTGTCACGACACAATGAAGAGCCACAAAATGGTATTTATTGTTTGAATTTCTTTAAAAATGACAAAATTTGAAAGCAGAGAGTCCTGAGACCTTGTTTCATATCAGAAGTAACCTGCTCTGTCTTGTCTGTCTGCACGTTGTCAGTTTTCTCTTTGCTGTGCTATGTATTTTGCACTGCGTGAGAACATGATTTGCAGTGTGAGAGCGGCAATGTTTGTCGGGTCATTCTATAATTATGGACTCTATTATAAATTTGACTAATTTTTCAATAACTTTGCACTTCAAACAATTATCACTTTTATATCAGGGGACATTTCTAATTTATTTAATACAGAAATCCAACAGATATCCATATTTTATCTTGCAAAAATGGCATATTCTATACTGGAATTTGCTGTTTTTGTGCTGTCCGATTTGGTAAATGTGAGGTTTTGCTCTTCAGATTAGCTCTAAAATACATGTTTCTGTATAAATTTCTTAATATTTGTCCAAAATACGTCACTAACGGGAGCAGAAATGTCTGGCTTGCCAGCTCCGTTTTCAACTCCGCCCCCGACTGCAAGCGGCTACTCTCGTTGACTGCCGTCTGTAGCCATGCTTCAAGTCGAACACACCTAGTGTCAACTGTGTTACTCCCTATAAACCGCCCTATAAATCAGCAATGTTTTGTTCCAAAGTCACATGTCCAACATCACGTGATGTATTTTCCTTTTTTGGAGGGAACTTTGAAGACAGTGTGGAAAGTCATAACTTCTCTTCAATATTTTATCTAGATTATTGTCTGCACATAGAGTAGATTAATTGACCGTCAACTGTGTTATCACTGTGTTACCCATCAACTGTAACACAGTTGACAAAGATTAAAACAGTTGGCAATGTTGGCAATTCAATGTCAATTTATGCTCCCACTGAGTGTTGCTGATAAAAATATATATTGACAAACTATTGTCATTACACAGAAATTACCTAAAAGGAATTGCCTAAAACCATGGAAAACAATGGATAAACTTAACTGATCACGGCCACACTTTCTATGAACTCTGTATCCATAATATTATATACACATTATATTCACATTTGTCAAGGGTTAAAAAGCATTCAGAATTCCTCATGATTGACATAAACCTATATAATATTATAGATTTGGCATATATCTATTTCTGCTTAGTCATGACTGATAAAGTGTTATGATGTTATTGTATAAGTCCTTACAACTTGAAGTGTCATGATGCTTTATAAAACTTCATTTACCTTTATAATAATATAATATATATTTATTAACATAATAATATATATTATTATAATGTTAAAATGTGATATGAATACTAAGTTCATTCTTATCTGTCAACTGCCTTATCTTTGTCAACTGTGTTATGTGTGGTTTTTATGTTATAAATCTTTTAAATGTGAACTAATCCGTCAGAAAAAAAGATGGGGATATCTCTGGAGATGGATGACTTTGGTAAGGATGGTGAATAACACTAAATTCAGCATACTGTGGATTTATGTTAAAGAAAAGTATCATCCTTCATGGTAGCATCCCACAGTACGCCCATTATGAAGCCGCAAATTCATATTTTCAAATCAGTTAGACATTTAATCTCAAAAACTCTGGTGAATAGACTCAAAAACCTTCAAACAAATGTGTAATCAAACATGTGGGACTTCATTCATGTTTCATTTAACACAACATTTGTCCGTAACACAGTTGACAAAATAATAAATCAAATGTTAATTTTCATTAACATATTTAAAAAGTCATTAGAGCTTAAGCTTGCCAAACAATTAATTTAGCACATTAAGGGGATATATTATTCAACCACCTAATTTATTTATCAAAAAAGAATACTGATTTTCTCCGACTTTTTGGCTGACATGAAATGTCCCCCTAAATAT
>NW_015657492.1:3078-3159 GCF_001515625.1 Sinocyclocheilus rhinocerous
GAGAAAACAAGTGCTTAGTGAAAAACTACAATTTTAAAGTCACTGAAATAAGGCCATAAAACACATACAGCACATACAGAA
>NW_015657492.1:8794-10371 GCF_001515625.1 Sinocyclocheilus rhinocerous
AAACTATTAAAAAAACATGATTATTTAAACAAAATACTTTCAAATGTGGAGTGTCATGCAGGGAATTCTGGGAATATCAGTTTACAGGTTTTTTGTTTATTTGTTATTTTTACTTCTAAAAACTGTAAAATTAACAGCATTTTACTGTAAAATTACATGAAATGTCTGGTTAGATATTTTACAGTTTTTCCCTGTATATAGTACGGGAACTTACTGTTAACCTATTAACAGTTTTTTTCCGTAGCGTTTTTACAAAATTTTACAGTTAAAATTACACTTATTTTTTACAGTGTACGTTTAGCCCTGTTCACTTGAGATGGATAAAAATCCATCTTTCCAATCCAAAATTTAGATGCCATTAGATGGCATTCCTCTTCTGCTGAAGAAAGAAAGTTATATCCATCTTGGCTGGTCATGGTAAACGATAAGGAGATTTTAATTGTTGGCTGAACTAGTCCTTTAAATGATTTATTTTGCTATGTATATTCTGTTTATGGAAAGACTAATTGTATATCCAATGTATATTGAAAGACTGTAGGATACATATTGGAGGGGGTTAATTGCTTGTTTTGGTTAGGTTAACAGTCAGGGGGAATAGAGTTTACACCCCTGGCTGAATTTGCTTCTTTAATTTTATCTGCAATAAGTTTTCCACTTGTTCCTCCCGAGATAAGCGCTCCTCCTCCGATTAAAACTACAGGTAGTGCTATTCCTCCAGTAGCAGCAGCTAATGCTGCGCCTCCAGTAACTGCTCGCGTCTTTTGCATGCTGAAGTTTATTTCAAATGTAAATGTGCGCAAGCGTGCTCATAATAGAAGATTTTTCATGAAATATATGCATGCTATAGGTCAACACGAACGTCTTTCATTGGCGTGTGAGGAGGGGGATCCGCCAAAATGAGGTGCCGGATCCGGATTCGGCTTGTTCCGGCACAAATTAAGCCCTGTTTATACATTATACACAACAATAACTTGCTGTACACATTATTTAATTGTAGATTCAAGGTGGAATATGGTACAATTTGTCAGAATATCTTGGTAATATTTTTCTAAAAAGTATTCTCAAAGTAAAGATCCATTAGATTTTTTTTCTTTGAAATGTCTTGAGATGATATGTACTGTAAATATTATGCAAATCAGATAAATCAGATCATGAAATATAAAGAAAAACCTAAATTATCCATGTTGTTTACTGCATATTTAAAGTATGTAAAGTATGTACGGCATTGTCCCTTGACCAGAGGTGGACGGTAATGAAGTACATTTACTTGAGTATTGCACTTCAGTACACATTTTGAGTATCCGTACTTTACTTGAGTATTATTTTTTCTGGAAACGTATGACTTTAACTTCACTGTATACATTTGAAAGACAAATATCATATTTTTGACTCCACTACATTTCTATCAAGGTCTTCGAAGTAGAAAGTCATTACTATGTAGCAGCTTTGAAAGCCAGTGGCTGATTTTTTTCTTCTCTAAAACTTGACTTTCTTATTTTTACTATTTAAAATATTTAAAATCTATTTGAATATATTTTAAAATGATTGCTGTGATCAAAGCTGAATTTTCAGCAACA
>NW_015657492.1:11985-13802 GCF_001515625.1 Sinocyclocheilus rhinocerous
ACAAGACTTTCACTCGCATTTCGGGACAGCTGACAGAACTGTCACTTGACTAATCGGGTCATTGTTGCATTGTCACAAAAATTTATTATTTGCACATATTTTTAAGTATTTTAAGCCATTTGGTACTCGCGCGCTCCATAGGCTGTATTCTGTGCTCTCACAGTCACATCCAAAGTGCGTGCGTATAAAGTCGCCTCTCGAGTATTATATTATATTTATTTTTAGTAGTTTGTTGAGCTTAAGCGATCAAATACACACAAAATGATGTCTAAATGGCCGTCCTGGCGAGTATCCTCTTTAGCACTGTAGGTTCCTAAATGTAAACAGTTTAGAAAGAAAACGCATGTGTAACAGTATGGATCCGTGCATTCGGTCTTGAGTGAGCAGCCTCATGTGAGCAGCCGTTCACATGTCGCGTCTTTTGCATGCTGAAGTTTATTTCAAATGTAAATGTGCGCAAGCGTGCTCATAATAGAAGATTTTTCATGAAATATATGCATGCTATAGGTCAACACGAACGTCTTTCATTGGCGTGTGAGGAGGGGGATCCGCCAAAATGAGGTGCCGGATCCGGATTCGGCTTGTTCCGGCACAAATTAAGCCCTGTTTATACATTATACACAACAATAACTTGCTGTACACATTATTTAATTGTAGATTCAAGGTGGAATATGGTACAATTTGTCAGAATATCTTGTAATATTTTTCTAAAAAGTATTCTCAAAGTAAAGATCCATTAGATTTTTTTTCTTTGAAATGTCTTGAGATGATATGTACTGTAAATATTATGCAAATCAGATCAAAAGTTTAATGAAATATAAAGAAAAACCTAAATTATCCATGTTGTTTACTGCATATTTAAAGTATGTACAGCCCATTTGGCATTGTCCCTTGACCAGAGGTGGACGGTAATGAAGTACATTTACTTGAGTATTGCACTTCAGTACACATTTTGAGTATCCGTACTTTACTTGAGTATTATTTTTTCTGGAAACGTATGACTTTAACTTCACTGTATACATTTGAAAGACAAATATCATATTTTTGACTCCACTACATTTCTATCAAGGTCTTCGAAGTAGAAAGTCATTACTAGACAAATATTGTACTTTTCACTCCACTACATTTCTATCAAGGTCCTCGAAGTAGAAAGTCGTTACTATGTAGCAGCTTTGAAAGACAATGGGTGATTTTTTTTCTTCTCTTAAACGTGGCCTTTTTTTTTAGATAGCCTCTCAGTAATCACTCTTGTAGGGTTATGTGAAGTGATTTCCCAGCATTTTTTGAACACTGACCAGTTGCAAATGTGATATTTATTTACAACAATTCAAGAAGTTAATATTGTGGTATATATTATACACCAGGGGCGTAGCCATCATTTCAGAAGTGAGGGGGACAGAAATGTTATATATATATATATATATATAAAAAACATTACAATATAACCTTTCTGTAATCTATATAACCTACCAGTCAACAGTTTTTGAACAGTAAGATTTTTAATGTTTTATAATACAACACGCATCACATTACGTAATTCATGGCACACTCGTTTTATGCGGTTTTGGCGCCACCTATTGTTGTGGGTGTATTATTGACATGTCAAAGTCTAGACCCTGAATATAAGGCGACCGCGTTTTTTCAGATGTATTTCCAAGAAAAAAACATCGTCTTATATTCGGGACAATACGGTAATAAGGCAGAATAGTTTCAATGCTGTAATAAATGCTATGTCAATTAGCCCTGCATTGTTCATATACTTTATTTATTAGCTGGAGATGACTTGACAAACACAAATAAACCATATTGTCGCAGTC
>NW_015657492.1:14319-25874 GCF_001515625.1 Sinocyclocheilus rhinocerous
GCTTTTGTCCATATTAGGGATTTCCTCTTTCTGCTTCTGACTTTCTGCGCGAGAGCGCCCTCTGGCTTCGAGTATGAATGAAACATACACTGCACGGAATGTTTAGCGCTCCGTGATGTTCATCTCGCCTTATTCTGGGTCCGAATAAAACATCAGATCATGCACAGACTATCCTGTCTCTTTGAATTTAAATCTATATTTATTCACACCGGCTCTTGAAAACCTCTATGCTAACACACTTGCCCGAAAAAGTGCGGGGGACGAATTTACGTGCTATTAAAAGTGGGGGGGACACGTCCCCCGCATCCCCCGCATAATCTACGCCCCTGTTATACACAATATTGTCTGATTTTGCCAAATTGTGTAAACAAAAGTATTACCTATAAAGCCACTGAACAAATGTTGTGCATCTCTTAAAGCACAAAAGGTGTTTGACTTGAAGCAGCACTGCACAGACCTTCTGTGCATGACATCAATGTGCTGCAAGAGCAGTTAGAGAGCATATTTGAATTTGTTTGTTTTGATGTCAAATACATCTTCTTTTTTTTCAGTTAAAGCAGTGTTGCTATTGCAAAGTTATACAGCTACAGTTGTGTGCTGAATGGCTACATGTAGTGCACACACTGCCAGAACTGTGTGAGATCACTACCATGCTGCTTTTGTGGGGAAGGGTAGGGGTGTTAAATAAAATTGTATTTTGTGTCAACTCACTTGTTTCATTTCTATAAGTTTTTAACATTCCATTGGTCTCACACTCAATTCCTGGAGGGCCACAGCTCTGCACAGTTCCAACCAGGGCCGTTTCTAGCCAATTTGACGCCCTAGGCGAAATCCCTATTGCCCCCACACACACACACAAATTATATATATATATATAATTTTTTTCAGACACCAGTTGCTTGTCACATTCAAATTGGTTGTCATAGTAACGACACTAATTTGTGGAGATTCAGTGCATGCAGTTCCAAGTTCAATTCATTCAGCCTGCTGAAAATATCCGCCAGGTAAGCTAAGTGGGCCAGCCAGTTGAAATCTTTCAGCAGTGCTGAAAGTGGATGCAAGTGCTCGGAGAGTAAAAATGCTCCCATAATTCAAACAGTCTCTGAAGTGTTTTTCCTCTCGAGAGCCAGCGTACGTCAGTATGCAGCAGTAGTTGATGGTGCTCAGTGCCGACTTCGTCACACAGTTTTTTAAACAGCCTGGCATTCAGAGGCCGGGATTTGATGAAGTTAATGATTTTAACAGCGTCATTAAGCACTTCGTTTAATTTCGGGCTCAATCGTTTTGAAGCTAAAGCCTCCCTGTGAATTATGCAGTGCATTGTTTTGATGCCGGGATGTACCTGCTTCACACGCGAGACGAATCCATGGATCCGCCCCGTCATTGATACTCGTCTAAAAAACTTGTAGTCCGTTTTAAGTTGCCCACCACCTGTGCAACGATATCTTCAGCCATATCAGCCATATCGTGGCATACAGTGTCGTTGGATAAAGGTACCGTTTTAATTGCCTTTGCTGCTTTCTTGTCTAGCATTGTCTCAGCAAGAATAGCTGCTGCTGGCACGATTAATTCCTCAGCAATTGAATATGTTTTTTTAGATTTAGCCACAAGCAGTGATACCTCATATGATGCAAGGACGGAAGAGCTGGACATCTGTGTAGCAGCTTTTAATTTGTCTCGACTCTTTTGAAATTCAGAATATTTTCTGTGGAAGAATTCTGCCGACCTACCGACACATGAAGAATGTTTAGTTCTCAGATGTCGCTGCAAATGGGATGGTTTCATTGCGTGGTTCGACAGGACCTCACCACACAGAAAGCATAGTGGCTATGCGGGCTCAGTCGTTCTTGCAGTGAACCCAAACATTTTGTAATTGTCTTGATATTGACGTGTTTTTGTGTCTGTTATTCTTATCTTTTCTGGTGGGCAAGAATTTTCTTTACTTGTGTAAGGTCCACTGGTTGATGGCCCATCGAGTTTTTTAAGCCACCTGTCCATAATGGCAGCTCTGTTTTCTGACAAGCTGTTCTCGTGAATGATTAAAAATGGCGGCAAATATGAAAATGCACCTAAACTAACTTGACCTTGAACCTGATTTTTAATGGTTTTTGTAACAATATTATTGTCAATATTAGATAAAATAAAGTGTCAGTTAATAACATTTTTATTATTATTATTTATTTATTATTATTTTTTTGTATTGATCCTACGGACCCCCTGCAATTACGCCACGGACCACTAGGGATCCGCGTACCCCTGGTTGAGAAACACTGACCTAGAACACTGTCTGGCACTTGATGGCTGCTCTGTCAATTCTTCGTCATCAGTTAGGAACCTAGGTGTGCTATTTAAACAGTCTCTGAAGTGTTTTTCCTCTCGAGAGCCAGCGTACGTGAGTATGCAGCAGTAATTGATGGTGCTCAGTGCCGACTTCGTCACACAGTTTTTTAAACAGCCTGGCATTCAGAGGTCGGGATTTGATGAAGTTAATGATTTTAACAGCGTCATTAAGGACTTCGTTTAATTTCGGGCTCAATCGTTTTGAAGCTCAACCCTCCATGGATCTGGCCCGTCATTGATGCTGCGCCGTCCGTGCATATGTGTGAGCACATCTGCCAGTCCAACGAGTGTTGCGTGAAAAAAGAGTCCACAACATTAAAAATGTCCTCACCAGTGGTTTTGCCCAGCATTGGCTTACAGAATAATATATGTTCACTAATATCGTCCGTGTCCTTGTAGCGAACAAATGCAACCAATTTGTGATTCACCACTAATGTCAATTGACTCGTCTAATTGTAAAGCAAAACTTGTAGTCCGTTTTAAGTTGCCCACCACCTGTGCAACGATATCTTCAGCCATATCGTCAATTCGACGGCATACAGTGTCGTTGGATAAAGGTACCGTTTTAATTGCCTTTGCTGCTTTCTTGTCTAGCATTGTCTCAGCAAGAATAGCTGCTGCTGGCACGATTAATTCCTCAGCAATTGAATATGTTTTTTTAGATTTAGCCACAAGCAGTGATACCTCATATGATGCAAGGACGGAAGAGCTGGACATCTGTGTAGCAGCTTTTAATTTGTCTCGACTCTTTTGAAATTCAGAATATTTTCTGTGGAAGAATTCTGCCGACCTACCGACACATGAAGAATGTTTAGTTCTCAGATGTCGCTGCAAATGGGATGGTTTCATTGCGTGGTTCGACAGGACCTCACCACACAGAAAGCATAGTGGCTATGCGGGCTCAGTCGTTCTTGCAGTGAACCCAAACATTTTGTAATTGTCTTGATATTGACGTGTTTTTGTGTCTGTTATTCTTATCTTTTCTGGTGGGCAAGAATTTTCTTTACTTGTGTAAGGTCCACTGGTTGATGGCCCATCGAGTTTTTTAAGCCACCTGTCCATAATGGCAGCTCTGTTTTCTGACAAGCTGTTCCCGTGAATGATTAAAAATGGCGGCAGATATGAAAATGCACCTAAAGTAACATGAACTTGAACCTGATTTTTTAATGGTTTTTGTAACAATATTATTGTCAATATTAGATAAAATAAAGTGTCAGTTAATAAAATTTTTATTACGGACCCCCTGCAATTACGCCATGGACCACTAGGGGTCCGCGTACCCCCCGGTTGAGAAACACTGTTCTACAGTAACTGATGCCTCCTTCTATTCTGAATCTTGGAAACATGCATTGTATGCGTTGAAAGTGAAACCTAAAAAAAAAATCACAAAAACATCACAAACAAAACTGAACCCACGTGAAACTGAAATAATATCCCGTAATATAAGATTTTGGCCATATTGCCCAAGTCATTCATCCCACACTATCAACAGGCGTGTCATGTAGGCTACACTTCTTGTACTTCGTTAGGGCACCACAAGGTGTTACTGTGGCCTCAAAGCTTACCCCTCACCTACTCTGGCTCAATTGCTATTCCTGAGGTAAAAGTGTCAGTTAATAACATTTGTATTATTATTATTATTATTTATTTGTATTGATGCTACGGACCCCCTGCAATTACGCCATGGACCACTAGGGGTCCGCGTGTACCCCCGGTTGAGAAACACTGACATACAACAATAATAAAACAGTGCGTTGGCATAAAAAAGGAAATTTACTTTTGGTATTTAAGTACTTTTAAATGCAAGTACTTCTGTACTTTTGCTTAAATAAAAATCTGTCTTTACAACTTTCACTTGTAATGGAGTAATATTTGACCAGCAGTATATGTACTTTCACTCAAGTAATGGAGTTATGTACTTGTTCTGTGTTGTATTTTATGTGTTTGAGAATAACATTTGCATGGCATTTTTTGAGTATTAAATTGTAGCATGACGTCATAGAGCTGCATAGCCTAGTTGTTAATTTTTTTTAAGAGTTTTGTGTCAAAAAGTGTATTCATTTATTAAATGTTCTTACCTGCTCCGATCAAGTTTTGCTCTGTTGGTGTCAGTTTCTTGTGGCTGCCCATTGCAAATCTGTCCCACACTATTTCTATTTGCTCTTGTTTCATCTCTTCCTCTTGCTCATTTGTTTTGTTCACCTTTTTTTCCTCTTGTTTTTCCTTTTCTATTCTGATCTTGGATCGAGGCTTTAAGTAAATATCATTATTGTAATACTGGTGATTATTCTGTTTGATGAATTCATCGATCTTCTCTAGAAGCTCTGTGATATGAGTTAATTTAATCTCATTTTTACTGTTGATCACATGATAATTATCTCTGCAGTGACTGACCAACTCTTTAAATTTTGTATCAAGCATAAAGAGCATCCATTCCATCCTTGACATTTTTTCTCTTCCAAAAAAGAGCACTAATGTGAACGTCAAAGCTTGAGCTCCAAAGTTCTCCTGAATTTGCTCCACAATGTTCCTCTGCTCCTCTCTGAAGTTTTCCAGGTTGATGACGAGCAGGAACACTTGAGGACCAGGATGAGCGAGATACAGGCTGTTCATCATCTGCTGCTTCATCTCTTCATCAGTCAGTCGAGTGTTGAAGAATCCTGGAGTGTCGATGATGGAGATGTTTCTGTTTTCTACTTTTCCTGTCTGTATCTCACTCTTTCTGGTTCTGCTCTCTTTAAATGCCTCTCCACCCAGTATTGCATTTCCCAATGAACTTTTTCCAGCTCCAGAGACTCCCAGCAGCACGATCCTCAGATCATCACCTGAATCACCTGTCAAACAGTTCATGCTATTAGCTGGAGATATTGATGATTTATAAATGCTGATTCTAACATGTCTGATTTTCAAACCCAGTCATTTTATGCTATTTTGCCAGACCAATTTGTTCACTCATGTGTTAAGATGTTACTTTTGTCATTGTACACAGTAAAACTTTTCACTGTAAATTGACAGTAATTAACTGGCAGCAGCTTCACCAATAATATTCACCTATATTTTTAGTTTTTTTTTTATTTTAATTTTAGTATTTAGAGTTACAGAGTATAAAAAGTGTCCTGTAAATTAACAGTAAAATACTGGCAGCACATTTGCCTGTAGTTTACTGTTAATTTTACAGTACTTTTAACTACTTTACAGAATGTTACTGTAATTCACTAAATTATTGTGCTGTCAAATGATTAATCGCGATTAATCATATCCAAAATAAAAGTGTTTATTTACATAATATATGTATGTGTACTGTGTTTATTTATTATGTGTATATATATAAATACACACATACAGTATATATTTTGAAATTATGTACATGTATATACATTTATATATTTACATTCTTATATTATATATAAATATATTTAATATATAAACAAAAATTTTTCTTAAATATATACATGCATGTGTTTGTCTTTATATATACATAAAAAATATACACAGTACACACACATATTATGTAAACAAAAAAAAACTTTTATTTTGGATGCAATTAATCGTGATTAATCTTTCGACAGCACTACTAAATTACATTAACTGCCATGTATGTTTATAAACTAATGTAAATACACACATACAGTATATATTTTGAAATTATGTACATGTATATACATTTATATATTTACATTCTTATATTATATATAAATATATTTAATATATAAACAAAAATTTTTCTTAAATATATACATGCATGTGTTTGTCTTTATATATACATAAAAAAATATACACAGTACACACACATATTATGTAAACAAAAAAAAAACTTTTATTTTGGATGCGATTAATCGTGATTAATCTTTCGACAGCACTACTAAATTACATTAACTGCCATGTATGTTTATAAACTAATGTATATTGTGTTAATAATGTGAGCACATTTGTACTCTGAACTTTTTAATTTGAGTCCACTAAAAAAAAGATAGAAACATAATTTTACAAAACCACAAGAACTACAACTACCAACCAGAGCCTTAGATAAAATCAACTGGAATAAACAAAGACATTAAATCTCCCAAGATCTCAGCAGAAGATGATAAAACAAACAGCATTAGCATCTTCACTTATTACGCTGACCAGACTGACTTTATTTCTGTCAGACTCTTACTGAGAATTACAAAAGTTTAGATATCGATGTTTTATTGAAAATAATAGTTTTGTTTGAAGACAACTTTATAGGGGTTGCTGTTTGCTTTAGTTGGTCTCTTGTCTTTTAATGTTTTTTTGGGGGTTTTCTGGCTGCTTTAACTCTGTGTTTAAGGCACATTTGTTATTGAAGAAAAGACTAGAGAAAATTAGATCAAGTGATCTTGATGACCTTTTGGTGATAATGTGACCATCATTACCTGATCTTTGATTATAATGATGATATGTAGTGATGGGCAAATGAAGCCTCGTGAAGCATTTATGATTTTTCTCTGACTGTTTCGGGAAAAGATTCAAAGTTCAGAGAGTATTGAAAACAGTGCTATCTGGTGGTTAGTACAAGCAGCCAAAAGCCTGTGAAAGAAGTTCTGTCTGACGAAGCCCCCACCACACATTTCATAAAGCCATTCATGTTACTTGCACAAATAAAAGCCTAACAGTATTTGTGTTTGTTGAATTCCTGTCTCTGATCAATTAATTTACCCATTAACTGTGGCATTTAATGCCAGTACGAATAGTAATAGAAGAATAATGTAGGCCTACACATATGAATTGCATGTGGCAAATATTACATTTTCCTAAAATAATTTGTATTCTTCATGTTTGTATGACTGGGTTATTTAAAATGTAATTGAATAAGTCTGAATAAAATAAAGTAATTAAAGTAAGATCTGGGGGTTCATAAATTCCGACATGCAAAGTTAATTGTCCATGTGATTGGACAGAAAGTGAGGCTTCGTTTGTCATTGGTCACGTAATTTCTACGTTAACAACACAAGCCTCAAATCAAGGCTTTATCTGGCACACCCCTTTATTCTGGAAACAAGCTCCAGGGCCTGTTCCATAAAACAAGTTTACCAAATAAGCCAGGCTTATTTCAGTTAGTCTGACTTATTTTGAAGCAAATCAATTGACAATTGACGCTGCTTTGACACAATCTGTATTGTTAAAAGCGCTATATAAATACAGGTGACTTGACTATATCTTTTCAGACTGATCAGACTTACAGTTTTCCTATAAATTATTAAAAATCTAAAATGTCCCATAGACATACATTGGCTGAGGAAAAATGTCCCCTCTAGAGAACAATTGCACTCCACTATAAGGAGCTGCGAGATATCTCCTCCCAATCACTTTCGTTTTAAATCTGTCAAATATACAGATAAATATATACATTTCATTCATACTGACAAGCTAAACCAACATATTTGACCGTGACCTGGTCAGAGCTCAACAATAATTCCTGTCTGATGGCCAGAGAACAGTGTGAATGATGACAGAGCTGTCACCGCACCGATCAGTGCCTTTGCTGCGTGCTCAACTACAGCATTTGCAGGTGTTTTAAAGCCGTTTAAATTAAAATATTCAATCGATTGTATACAATCCAAGCATTAGAACATCGTGCTAAATTCAGGTGAGCTGTTTTATGTGTAACTGAAAGCCATGTGTCGCATCTGAACGTTCACGCCCAGCGCATTGATTTTCGCTGCTCTCGGCACTCAAACAGACAAACATATACAAGATTATTCAAAATACATGATAGCTTGGCTAATATCATCGAAAACAGTCGTTTATGTCTCACGTGAACATAAACTGTTGAGAAATAAATCGGATGTGGATCATTATGAGCATTATATTGGATTTGAACATTAAAGCGACCGCATTTACCAGCTGTCTGTCTTCAATGTTAATCCATAAAAAAACAGAAAATCGTTCATTTGTCTTGGCTGCTTTTATTTATTTATTTATTTATTAATTTTTTATTTTATTAAATTTTTTTTGCTCTAACGAGAATCAATCTATATTTAATTAAATCTATGCTTTGGGTTTTGACATGTGATTCTTCCATTTCTGCATCTAACACCTACAAACCTAAAACATGCTCTTTTATACTATTGTTTGCAATTTGCTTATTGCACAATTTAACTAGTATCTACACTTTTATTATCATAATAAACTTGTTAGAATAGAAAATTACAGCGGTCTATAAACAATATTACCAGGGTTTGTACAAAGTGCTTAAAATGCTTGAAGTACTTGACTTTGACTAAATGTGTCTCTTATATCTAACTTCTTTCTTGTTTTTTATTCTTAAAAATGTATTGTAAAAAAAACAGCATCGTACTGTGTTTCTACAGTGCATATTCTTAATTCTCAGTATTATATTAATCAAGCTGTAGTCTGTGAGTGAAATATTTGGTTATTTTATTTAGACTGACCTTCATATGCTGATCCCATTTTGTCTCTTGCAGTTTGTTTTTGTTGTTCAGAATCCCTCTGTTCCTGTCTGAGTGTGTGAACTGAATAAGAGAAACTAAACTGTCTCATGTACTCTAAATATTAAGCAACACCACCCATTGGCTGTTTATTAGACACCATCCCACATGCCACAGTATGTTTTTGACAATGGCACCCTGGGCAGTCTCAGACACTTTTTTTCCAGTAGTTAGTATAGTGGATTAGTATGGAGTAACAGTACTGAGATTTATTTCTTGTAAATTAATAGTTAGTGAATCTGAACAAAGATTTGTTTAAACACCATCCAATAGCATTGTTTTTTCTTTATTTCAAATCAGTGTTCTGTGAATGCACTTCGGTCCACATACTTTTTTCCCGTTTGATGTCCTATCTGTAATGGAATAACAAGAAATGTAAAGATGTGTGTTCATTTTTTGTTTAGTTTAACAAACTGGAAATGAGATTTCGGCTTGACTTTTTGTTTTGTTTTGTTTTGTTTTTCATTTGTGGTTTACAAATCAGTTTATGGCTATTATATTTCATCCGCACGTGGGCGGTGCTGAAACACCGCTATTATCTGGTTTGTCAAACCACTCCATCTTTGGCATGGCCTTAATTCTGTCAGGCAGAATAAAGGTGTGTTCGACTTCATGCAGCGCTGTGCAGACCAATTGGTGGCTGAATTGAATCAGTGCATGCCGGTTAAAAATTTAGTCAGACTTGAAACGTTTTGAGAGCGTTTTGAGAGCAGTCGGCTGACTCAGCCGGCACAGTTTCTCCAAAATGACTGCAGGAGCGCCGATGATAACAGCTGTTTCACAATTGGATCGAATTCACCACATGACAACACATGACAAATTAAGATATTTTTGATGAAATCCGAGAGATTTCTAACCTTGAATAGACAGCAACGCAACTAAAACGGTCAAGGCACAGAAACGTAAAGATATTAGGTGCGTTCGACTTAATGCGGCGCCGCACAAACTGATCGGCGGCTGACTTGAAGCAGTGCATGCCGGTTAGAAATTTTGTCCGACTTGAACTGGCGCCGACGCTACGTCACTGTCACGTGTGGCATCAAAGTACTTCGATAGCGTTTCGAGAGCAGCCGGCTGACTCAGCTGGCGCAGCTTGAGTGATCAAAGGAAAATAAATAGGATGGGTTTAGCATTTCCTTAAACATTTTCTATTTGTCCACCAATTTATTTAATTTATTTGCCTACTTTAATCACGTGTTTAATTATTTTTACATGTATTTAAACAAGAATTTGTGTATTTATACAGACATTTATTTATTTATTTGCATATTTATTTATTTATTTGTGTATTTATTTATTTATTGTTTTTGCAGGTTTCGTCCTCCATAAACAGCAGCTGTTCATCACTAATGCTCAATCAGCACTTAATTAATCACATAATTATCTCATTAATTAAAACACTGCTTCAGTGTTACTTTAACACTCTTTTAGAGTGGGACCATATATGCTCCGAGCAGTGTTAATTTAACACTCGGGATTTTACTGTGTAGTAAATCAACACATTGTGAATAATTAAGCGAAGCATCTTCTCATAGGATAAGAACACACAGTCTCATGAATAATTTAATACGGGCAAGAGTGAGCTGAGGCGGCGGGGTTGAGAACGGCGGTCCCGGCGAAGGAGCGGTGAAAACGGTGAGGGCTGATCCGGCGATCCACAGCACTAAGTTTCCCGTTTCCTGGTTCCCTCAGTTTCCTGGTTCCTTCAGCGACCAGCACGGATCAGCTCTAGGCATGACGAAGCGGATATCGTCCTCTTTTGGAAGACCAAACAAAGTAGCTTCGCTTTCACAACGAAGCACACAGCGTCTTCAGGACATGGCGGCAGCGGCAACAATACTACAGTGAGAATAAAAGTTACGCCTTCTTTCTTTGCGTGAACATTTGGGCGGAGTTATGCAAATCTTCCCACATAGTGAGGTAGATATGTGGGGGCGTGTTCGAACGAGCCGTTTTAGGAGGGTGTGGCTAACTCTTAACTTTTATAAAGAATATCTCTTTGGATTTGTGACTTTAGTCTTTGCAACTTTACAGATCTTCTTTATGCACCAAGAGCTTGTAACACTCTAAAGAGAAAGGAAAAAATGAAATCGCATCATATGACCCCTTTAAAGCATATGGACAGACAGACATCAAACACACTGTCTGCCCTCCTCCATTTCATATTTGTTTTCTTTGTTCAGCTTCATTGGTTGCTCTTGCTGGAGTCTGTGGATTATCTGACCGTTGTAAGTGAGAGATGTTTGACACATTAATATCGTTTTAATATTTATTAATATTAATCTCGGCTCTAAACAGGCACAACAGAAACACAAAACAACACATAACACAGTCCTGTTGAACCCGCGATGACGCTCTGCGCCACTAGAGGGAGTAAGTTCGTATTACATATGAGTGGAGTTACAAGAAAACAACACACACCTTAAGCAGGTAGAAACGAAAATAAAAGGAGGAAAGTAAAAGACGCCATTTAAACTCGCATATTTTGAGGTAAGTTCAGAACTTATTCTTCGTCTGACCATGTTGTGATATTAAAATGAGCTGCTGCTGTTTAGGTTTATGCTCTTCTTAACACGGGATTTAAAACACAAATCATTTTTCGACAGTACAAACTAACAAAAATGGCGGAAACGTTAAAGATTACAAATATATTGCTTTTGGTATCCCGCGAATACGCGATCTTTGTTTAATCATATATATATATATATATATATATATAAAAAAAAAACTATGTAAATGTATGAG
>NW_015657492.1:33220-36281 GCF_001515625.1 Sinocyclocheilus rhinocerous
ATATATATATATATATATATATATAAAAAAAAAACTATGTAAATGTATGAGAAATATTCGTATATAAATTTCTATACGAATAGGCTATTTCTAGATCAAAATCGGCTTGGAAGGTCATTTTGACACAGAGATGCATTATTGTACTAATGATGATCACATTACAAGCATATGAATGAAGCAGTGATTGTTTATTCTGTTGCACAAACACACAGAGTGCCACAATAATAAATGGTGTGCGTTAAATTCGACACAGTGCAAAACCAGAGCTGAATACTAAACGCAAATTACCACACTGTATTAAACTACTAAAAGTCTGATAAATTGTGTTCTTAAAATACATGAAAATTATCACAAATTTTCATGTAGGCTATTTCAAACTTTCCAGTTTTTTCGTCACACACTGATGTATTAAAAGTTGAATAAACAGGTACTTTCATTTACCATTTTCTAACTGAGTATAGCATTAATACTTGACTTCATGATGTTTGAAATGAAATAATTTAACTCTGCAGTTGTGCTGTATTTTGTATTGCAGTGAAATTCAGCTTTAAAACCCTACATAAAAATAGTAAATAGTTCTTTAGCTTTTAACAATAGCAGAAAGGTGCTATAAAACATTTTAAAATGTAATATCTTATTGTTATTAAGATTTTTTAATCCCTCTATCTTCTTACTCCTATATATATATACACACACACATATATATATATACTATATATATATCTGTAAAAAATTGCGCTGTAAAATAACGGCAATTTATTGGCAGCTGTGGTTGCCAGCATTGTACTGTTAATTTACAGCTCTTAATTTTTACAGTATGTTACCATTATTATACCATGTGCACATGGTAAGTTAATGCTGTTAAATAAAGAAAAAAAATTAAGAAAAAAAAACAACGTTCAACTTTATTCTTAAACTTGGACCTATTCAACATTTTTATTTGAAAAATATGCATTTTCATTCATTTATTGGCTATAATTGTTGCAATAAAATGTTATTTCAAAAATGTAGGTGCCATTGTTTAAAAAATGTTGACTGATGTTTCATAGACGTTCAGTTATTCTTTCAAAATTCATGCCATTTGTAGGCTATATAGCCTATGTAATTTCACAGTACTTAAAATTACTACTTGTGCAGTCACAATTCTATAATGGTAGCCAAAAATTTACTCAGGCCGATGATTATTTTTTTTCGTATGTGTGTGACATTAAAATTATTTTTAGAATAATTGTACATAAATAGGTTAAGCAAAATAAATGTGATTATTTCTGAGAACTTTTTAACTGCAGGCAGACATACATATTACATATTACAGTACAAATATTTTGAACGTCCCTTATTCGGTCCGTTATTTCCTATAAAAAAATTACAATTGTCCCTTATTTTCCATTTCTGAAGTTAAGATTTTTACATCAAAACGAAAGCTCTAGAAAAATGCAATGAATTACAAGGCTGTAGAGAACAGTGCACTATTGCAGACTTATATACTGAGGTTTTAATTACATTATTTTAATATAGTCAGTCGTGAACTAAAGTGGGCCAGTCTGGCATGAAACTCCAGGACTGAAAATGAGTCCCACTCCGGCCCTATATATATATATATGGTGAATGTCAATGTCAGCTTTTGTGATTGGCCCTAATACCTGCAGACTGCAGCCAATGAAAATGCTTCTCTATTGGTGCGCGTCCTGCTACTGCTTATATCGTCGACTTGATTGCACAGATACTATTTGAACTGAACTGAGTTGGATGATGACATCACTGAATTCAATGCGATTGTGTTAAGTGCATTTTTGGGAAACGCACATGAAACAATGACGAACGTTCGTAAAATGACTCGTAGAAAACACTCTTAAGCGCTAAGATCAATTGTTTTCAAGAAACGCAGCCCAGGACACTTCCTAGAGCTGGCCTCCTGGCCAAACTGAGCAATTGATGGAGAAGGGCTTTGGTGACCAAGAAGCTGATGGTCACTCTATTTGAGCTCCATGATCATATGTGGAGATAGGAGAAACCTACAGAAAGACAAACATCGCTGCAACACTCCATCAATCTGTGCTTTATGCCTGTGTGGCCAGACTCAATCTTCTCCTTAGTGAAGACACATAAAAACACACTTGTATTTTGCAAAAACGCACATAAAGGACCCTCAGACTGTGTGAAACAAGATTCTCTGGTCTGATGACCCTTACCAAAATGGGTTTTAAAGGGTTAGTTCACCCAAAAAGGAAAATTTGTTTTACTCACCCCAGAGGCATCCTAGCTGTATATGACTTTCTTCTTTCAGACGAATCCAGTCGGAGTTATACCGTATTGTCCCGAATATAAGACGATGTTTTTTTCTTGGAAATACATCTGAAAAAACACGGTCGTCTTATATTCAGGGTCTAGACTTTGACATGTCAATAAGACACCCACAACACTAGGTGGCGCCAAATACGCATAAAACGAGTGTGCCATGAAATACGTAATGTAATGCGTGTTGTAAAGATCGCGAATAAAAACAAAAGAAAAAGAAAACCTGACAGCTGCATGAGTCGTGACTGTCACATTAGCCTGATGGGACCAAACTCTCTTTATGATTTTAAAACGTAAGACAGTACCCAGATTTGAAGACTACAGTAAGATTGAACTTCTACTGTTAATAAGATTTTGGAAGGCTACTATTAGATGGATAGCCTAAATGTCCTAATTCAGATGGGCTATGTTTTTTTTTTTTATGGTATATCAAAAAGTGTATATTTTTTAAATGTGATTGTTGGTACATTTTAAAAACACAGCCTAATTTTCATTTTTGGGTGAACCCTTTAAGTATATATATATTTTTAGTATACAAATATCAGTGTACTAGTAGTATACTTGGAAGTGTACTAATTCAATACTCCTTGGGACTAAATTGACCCAATTTCTAGTTTATAAAAGTACACTTTTAAGTATACTTTTAGTGTAACAGTAGTAAACTTTGAGTACACAACTAGTTTAGTTTGTACTGCAACTATACTAAAAGTGAACTTATAGGTATACTGATAGTTTAATTAAATACTTGTAGTAGCATTTTTAC
>NW_015657492.1:36538-40048 GCF_001515625.1 Sinocyclocheilus rhinocerous
TGCAACTATACTAAAAGTGAACTTATAGGTATACTGATAGTTTAATAATTAAATACTTATAGCATTTTTAGTACACTTTGAAGTATATTCTCAGGAAACTACTAGTAGTATTAGTGCAAGTATTCACATAAGTTTTCTTTAAATGAACTTTACATCATAATTTAAGTATACTACTATGTCCCCATTTATTAATCTGTATATAGATTGTTATATGAATATCTGAACATACAAAACATCAAAAAGAAAGAACAGGGTATCTGCTTGTAAACAAAAACATTTTATTCTAGCTCCATGCATTCTTTTTTTTATAAATACTTGAATGTGGGTAAGTTTCATAAATAAAAATAAATAAATAAATAAATAAACAACATTTTAAACAAAAAGCTGAAAAAAGACTATGAATTGGATTCAGAATGATAATCAAAATGTAGATGGAGTCGATCAACACCCCAAATCTTGACAATCATTATTTCCTCTTCACGGGTCAACATTCATTTCCATAACGTTACACAGTTTTGATGCTGTTTTATGTCTGATCGTGTTAGATTACATGTGGAAGCATCTGTTGTTTTTTGGTTTCTTCTTCGCTTGTGTTTTTTTGGAAATTCTGTACAGAAGATGTGTACTAGCGCCCCCTACCATATAACAACGAAAACATTCTCGGAGCACAAGTATAGCTCAAATAAATTGTGACTTTTTCTAAGTATGTTAAGTATATTTAAATGTCTTTTTTTAATATAAATTTACAAAGTTGTGACGGTTCTGTTTTTGCTTTGCCAGTATGGTGTATGGAGTGTAGACTGATGTGAAACAAAAGTAATTTAAAGCAGTTTAACATAAGGCTGCAACATAACAAAACGTGAAAAAAATGAATACTTTTGCAAGGCACTGTATATAAAATATATACAATTTTTTCAACTAAACCATCTAAATTAGATATTTTAGTTAATTACAACTAAATAAAATGATTGAATTATATATATATATATATATATATATATGTGTGTGTATGTGTGTCACAACAAAATTATGCAACGAGGCGTAATGTCCAAACTTTTATCAGGTCTGCAACATCTGTTACAAAGTGTCTTTCTGGTGTGATTTAAAATCACTGGCGGTTACACAATTGAGTTGAAGTCTGTTTGTTTTAATTTATGTATTATTATTACATTGATGGACAGTGCCTTTCACAATTTTTCAAGGTTCAAATCTATAGACATTTACAAAAATTATTCCTAAATAATTTTTAAATAAAGACCTTTTTGAGATTACAATGAAATATATTGTTCTGTTTTTATAATATGAGGATGGTAAAAATTCTGCAAAAGTCATCCAAATTAAGAGCGCAGGCCTGCTTTGTTGTAGCTGTATTGTGTCAATATACTATAGATTTTAACTCTGTGATTCCACATAACAGGTCTGAAATGAGTCCCTACACATTTTTTTGGCAAATGAGAGGAGGAGGACACTAAAATGAGCCTCCATAAAGAGAAAGTTGATGATGGCACTGCCTCTAAAATGAGTTGTATATCTCCTGGATCCAGCTGTGTGCATGTGAAGAGTGATCAGGCCACAATGAAACATCCCCTTAAACTCAGTAATGCAGTGACCTCTGACTCCAGGTAAGACACTTGCCATTTTATACAGCTGCTTTTATATAAAGTGACTTGCAGTGCATTCCAGAAGCCTGCAGTGAGTGAACGCCGTCTCATGGTGCCATCACACAGAGACACAAAATCACATTCCTGAACCCTCAATGTTGCTGTTCTTCATTGGTGGAAAGATCTTCCCACATCTCCCCAAACCGCTGAGTTCCTTGTAAATGTTTTAAGAAAAATCATTGATTGAATCCTGTTAACGGATCGCTCTCTTTATTTTATTTAAAAAATACTTTATAATTGCATTATTTATTCATTTAATTTCTAGCCTGTACTTCTCTGAACAGTCTTGGAACTTTGTTACAACACTGCTCCTGTTACTGCGACCTTAGGATGAAACGCTTTGTTGTATTTCTCATTTCTAAATGTATTTGCATTTTTCAAAATGAACAAATACAAATGTAAATCAAAAGTGGATTGATGTTATAGATAATAGCCCATTTCAGAAAAATGGCAGGTTTTTAAAACAGGAAAGGTATAAAATGCTGTTTTATTTGTCTTGTGTCAATATCAGCAAGAGAAAGAGACAGAGATCGGAGTCTCCAGAACCCAGCGGTGTGTCTGTAAAGAGTAACTCATCCATGTTGGATCCCCCTGAATTGAGTGATGGACCAGTGACCTCTGACCCTCCGTTAGTATAAACATCTACTAATTTATTGTTGTGCATCTCAGAGGAATAGTGATTTACACAATACAATCAAATAACACCAAATTTAATTCAAAATATGCAACATATGCACTTCACAGGGGTGCAACTCAAAATTGTATCTGGTTATGGATATAATTCTGATGGTTTCCAACCGTCATTGTAATCACTGCCATGGTCTCCTTTTTGTTTCTGTTTATTCAGCAGGGGGACGATACATAGGCTGATCAGATTTGTGCCATCCTCTACATCCCTCTATCAGACCTACATCAGGCAGGACAACACTGAAACTGTCCTGCAGACACACAAGCTAGAGACTGGAGACCTGCAGAGAGTCAAAGACGAGCACAAAACTAGCATGAAGAACAAGTACGAGAGATTATTTGAGGGAATCAAACTGCAAGGGAATGAAACCCTCCTGAACAGGATCTACACACAGCTCTACATCATGAAAGAAGAGAGTGAAGGAGTGAATGAAGAACATGAGGTTTTACAGATGGAGAAAACAATCAAAACACAACACTCACAATACACTCCAATCTACTGCAATGACATATTTAAAGTCTCACCTGAACCAGGATGTGAGGAGAAAGACCAAATAAAGAATGTCCTTACTAAAGGCATTGCCGGAATTGGAAAAACCATCTCTGTGCAGAAGTTTGTTCTGGACTGGGCTGAGGGAAAAGCCAATCAGGATGTAGATTTCATGTTTGTGCTTCCATTTCGAGAGCTGAACCTGATTCAAGATCATCAACACAGTCTTCACAGTCTTGTGCTGGACTTTCATCCTGAACTTCAACATCTCGACTCAAAGATTTATGAGGAGTGTAAAGTTGTGTTCATCTTTGACGGCCTGGATGAAAACAAAATCACACTGATGTTTTCAGACAGTCAGAAAGTTTCTGATGTGACTGAGACTTCATCAGTGGGTGTGTTGGTGTCAAACCTCATGCAAGGAGAGCTGCTTTCCTCTGCTCTCATCTGGATCACCTCCAGACCAGCAGCAGCCAATCAGATCCCCTCAAAATACATCAACCGTCTGACAGAAATTAAGGGATTCACTGAGCCTCAGAAGGAGGAATATTTCAGGAAGAGAATCAGTGACGAGCATCAAGCCAGCAGAATTGTTTCACACATCAAAAGAGCAAGAAGCCTCCACATCATGTGCCACATCCCCGTCTTCTGCTGGATCTCATCCACTGTGCT
>NW_015657492.1:40455-42203 GCF_001515625.1 Sinocyclocheilus rhinocerous
AAACAGGAAAGGTATAAAATGCTGTTTTATTTGTCTTGTGTCAATATCAGCAAGAGAAAGAGACAGAGATCGGAGTCTCCAGAACCCAGCGGTGTGTCTGTAAAGAGTAACTCATCCATGTTGGATCCCCCTGAATTGAGTGATGGACCAGTGACCTCTGACCCTCCGTTAGTATAAACATCTACTAATTTATTGTTGTGCATCTCAGAGGAATAGTGATTTACACAATACAATCAAATAACACCAAATTTAATTCAAAATATGCAACATATGCACTTCACAGGGGTGCAACTCAAAATTGTATCTGGTTATGGATATAATTCTGATGGTTTCCAACCGTCATTGTAATCACTGCCATGGTCTCCTTTTTGTTTCTGTTTATTCAGCAGGGGGACGATACATAGGCTGATCAGATTTGTGCCATCCTCTACATCCCTCTATCAGACCTACATCAGGCAGGACAACACTGAAACTGTCCTGCAGACACACAAGCTAGAGACTGGAGACCTGCAGAGAGTCAAAGACGAGCACAAAACTAGCATGAAGAACAAGTACGAGAGATTATTTGAGGGAATCAAACTGCAAGGGAATGAAACCCTCCTGAACAGGATCTACACACAGCTCTACATCATGAAAGAAGAGAGTGAAGGAGTGAATGAAGAACATGAGGTTTTACAGATGGAGAAAACAATCAAAACACAACACTCACAATACACTCCAATCTACTGCAATGACATCTTTAAAGTCTCACCTGAACCAGGATGTGAGGAGAAAGACCAAATAAAGAATGTCCTTACTAAAGGCATTGCCGGAATTGGAAAAACCATCTCTGTGCAGAAGTTTGTTCTGGACTGGGCTGAGGGAAAAGCCAATCAGGATGTAGATTTCATGTTTGTGCTTCCATTTCGAGAGCTGAACCTGATTCAAGATCATCAACACAGTCTTCACAGTCTTGTGCTGGACTTTCATCCTGAACTTCAACATCTCGACTCAAAGATTTATGAGGAGTGTAAAGTTGTGTTCATCTTTGACGGCCTGGATGAAAACAAAATCACACTGATGTTTTCAGACAGTCAGAAAGTTTCTGATGTGACTGAGACTTCATCAGTGGCTGTGTTGATGTCAAAGCTCATGAAAGGAGAGCTGCTTCCCTCTGCTCTCATCTGGATCACTTCCAGACCAGCAGCAGCCAATCAGATCCCTTTCAAGTACATTAACCGTGTGACAGAAATTCAGGGATTTGATGAGCCTCAGAAGGAGGAATATTTCAGAAAGAGAATCAGTAACGAGTTAAAATCCAGCAGAATCATCTCACACATCAGAAGAGCAAGAAGCCTCCACATCATGTGCCACATCCCCGTCTTCTGCTGGATCTCATCCACTGTGCTGCAGAAGCTCTTGAAAGAAGATCTGAGTGCAGAAATCCCTCAAACTCTGACTGAAATGTACATCCACTTTCTGCTGATTCAGATCAACATGAGGAATCAGAAGTATGAAGAGAGAGATCCAGAGAAACTCCTGCAGTCCAATAGAGAAGTGATTGTGAAACTTGCAGAAGTGGCTTTCAAACAGCTGATGAAGGGCAATGTGATGTTCTATGAAGAGGACCTGAGAGAGAGCGGCATAGACATCACTGATGCCTCAGTGTATTCTGGGATTTGCACTGAGATCTTTAAGCAGGAATCTGTGATTCATCAGAGGAAAGTCTACAGCTTCATTCATCTGAGCGTTCAGGAGTTTCTCGCTGC
>NW_015657492.1:42804-48400 GCF_001515625.1 Sinocyclocheilus rhinocerous
AAACAGGAAAGGTATAAAATGCTGTTTTATTTGTCTTGTGTCAATATCAGCAAGAGAAAGAGACAGAGATCGGAGTCTCCAGAACCCAGCGGTGTGTCTGTAAAGAGTAACTCATCCATGTTGGATCCCCCTGAATTGAGTGATGGACCAGTGACCTCTGACCCTCCGTTAGTATAAACATCTACTAATTTATTGTTGTGCATCTCAGAGGAATAGTGATTTACACAATACAATCAAATAACACCAAATTTAATTCAAAATATGCAACATATGCACTTCACAGGGGTGCAACTCAAAATTGTATCTGGTTATGGATATAATTCTGATGGTTTCCAACCGTCATTGTAATCACTGCCATGGTCTCCTTTTTGTTTCTGTTTATTCAGCAGGGGGACGATACATAGGCTGATCAGATTTGTGCCATCCTCTACATCCCTCTATCAGACCTACATCAGGCAGGACAACACTGAAACTGTCCTGCAGACACACAAGCTAGAGACTGGAGACCTGCAGAGAGTCAAAGACGAGCACAAAACTAGCATGAAGAACAAGTACGAGAGATTATTTGAGGGAATCAAACTGCAAGGGAATGAAACCCTCCTGAACAGGATCTACACACAGCTCTACATCATGAAAGAAGAGAGTGAAGGAGTGAATGAAGAACATGAGGTTTTACAGATGGAGAAAACAATCAAAACACAACACTCACAATACACTCCAATCTACTGCAATGACATCTTTAAAGTCTCACCTGAACCAGGATGTGAGGAGAAAGACCAAATAAAGAATGTCCTTACTAAAGGCATTGCCGGAATTGGAAAAACCATCTCTGTGCAGAAGTTTGTTCTGGACTGGGCTGAGGGAAAAGCCAATCAGGATGTAGATTTCATGTTTGTGCTTCCATTTCGAGAGCTGAACCTGATTCAAGATCATCAACACAGTCTTCACAGTCTTGTGCTGGACTTTCATCCTGAACTTCAACATCTCGACTCAAAGATTTATGAGGAGTGTAAAGTTGTGTTCATCTTTGACGGCCTGGATGAAAACAAAATCACACTGATGTTTTCAGACAGTCAGAAAGTTTCTGATGTGACTGAGACTTCATCAGTGGGTCTGTTGATGTCAAACCTCATGAAAGGAGATCTGCTTCCCTCTGCTCTCATCTGGATCACCACCAGACCAGCAGCAGCCAATCAGATCCCCTCAAAATACATCAACCGTCTGACAGAAATTAAGGGATTCAATGAGCCTCAGAAGGAGGAATATTTCAGGGTGATTGTGAAACTTGCTAAACTGGCTTTCAAACAGCTGATGAAGGGCAATGTGATGTTCTATGAGGAGGACCTGATTGAGAGCAGCATAGATGCCACTGACGCCTCAGTGTATTCTGGGATTTGCACTGAGATCTTTAAGGAGGAATCTGTGATTCATCAGAGGAAAGTCTACAGCTTCATTCATCTGAGCGTTCAGGAGTTTCTCGCTGCATTCTATGTGTTTTTAATGAAGAACAAGGAACCACTTCAACTTCTGGGTGCTAAATATAAACATGACCATGAATATGACACTGACCCAGATGTTGACAGTATTCATCTAACCCATATAAATTACTCTAATGCTGAGTACTTGTCTGATGAAGACTCTTTGTATGATCTACTAACATCAGCAGTAGATAAAGCCCTCAAGAGTAAAAATGGACAGCTGGATCTGTTCCTGCGATTCCTGCTGGGCATCTCATTGGAGTCCAATCAGAGACTCTTACAGGATCTACTGACACACACAGAGAACAGTTCAGAGAGCATCAGGAGAACCACACAGTACATTAAAGAGAAGATCAAAGATGGACATGGACTCTCCACTGAAAGATCCATCAATCTGTTCCTCTGTCTGCTGGAAGTGAAAGATCAGACTCTGTCCAGAGAGATTCAGGAGTTTGTGAAATCAGACAAACACTCAGAGAAGTATCTCTCTCCTGCTCACTGCTCAACGATCGCCTACATGCTTCAGATGTCAGAGGAGGTGCTGGATGAGCTGGACCTCAAGAAATACAACACATCAGATGAGGGTAAAAGAAGACTGATTCCAGCTGTGAGCAACTGCAGAAAAGCTCTGTAAGTGTTTGCCGTGTTACGGTCCTTTCTAAATTGAAATAGGTTTCTGTTGTTGTCTAGCTGATGCAGATTGTTGTAGAAGGTTAAGTACTTTATTCTTGTGTGTTTTACTTTCTTTCAGTCTTGCTGGCTGTAATCTCACTGGTCAGCATTGTGAAATTGTGTCATCAGCTCTACAATCCTCTGTCTTGAGAGAGCTGGACCTGAGTAACAATGACCTTCAGGACTCTGTGAATCTTCTTTCTCATGGACTGAAGAGTACAAACTGTCAACTGGAGTTACTGAGGTGTGTAAAAATATTAGGCATTTATAAATGTTCTTGGGTTGTTGTCAAGGCAACAGATCCTGAAGATCACTTGAGGTTTTGAGAATATATATGGGTTTTTGTTAAGTTTAGATGCCCTTTGCAATAAACATGAGAATGTGTGATTTTCTCAGACATCAATGAGATCAATCAATTTACTTATTCAAATCAAATTCATACATGCATTTGAGAAACAGAATTAGCCAGTAGGGATTAGCATGTATAGAATATTTAGGCTACGTCATATCATAGGCTTTGCAGAGAAGAGTGGTGGGAAATCCCCAAATGCAGGTGTGCAAAGCTTAGTGTCATATCCAAAAGACTTGAGGCTGTAATCGATTCCAAAGGTGCCTCCACTAAGTGTTAAAGGGGCCATATGATGCGATTTCAAGTTTTCCTTTCTCTTTGGAGTGTTACAAGCTGTTCGTGCATAGATAAGATCCCTAAAGTTGCAAAGACTAAAGTCTCAAACCCAAAGAGATATTTTTTATAAAAGTTAAGACTCGACCACGCCTTCCTAAGAAGCCTCATTTAAACACGCCCCCACATGTCTACGTCACTGTGTGGGAAGACACATGCTTGAGGTATTCAGCTAATCACAATGCACTGGATAGCTGGCCAATCAGCGTACACCTCGCTTTTCAGACTGATGAGATCAAAATCGGCACGTTTCAGAAAGGCGGGGCATAGAAGAGCAACAACGTCAAGTTATTTAGGGATTCTTCTCAGCCTCAATGTCTGCCCAAACTTGAAAAAGGCTTCAATCAACTTCAGAGGGTGCATGGAATAACTCGAAACATCTGATTCTTCATCATCGAAGCAATTTATTGAAAATCTTTCAGCAACAACGTGATCTTCCTTTGCTTATTTTCAGAGTTCAATTCAGATGCTTAGCTCAGATGCTTAGCTTAATAACCTATACAGAGAAAATATATAAATATATGAGTCACTACACACAGTAATGCGGTCATTTAAGGATGTTTAACTCATTTAAACTACAACCAATGCTACTAGAATACTCACAAATCACAAAGTACAGTACATAGCGGTTCAACAGCAACACTAAATCAAATGCATTTACTGCACATGTCCAGTTAGCATATTAGATGCTAAACCCGCTAGCATTAAGAAACAACTTGCAAGACATTCACAATTGGTCTTTTAAACAGTCTGTTATTCACTAAAGAAATTAGTCTTTATCCTACCAGTAGCTGGCCAATCAGCTTCCTTGTTTCTTCCAGGTTGCATGTGCCCTCAACCAATAGTATCCATTCATTTTGATCTGAAATCAAAACTCATTTCATCTGATAGATTTATTTTCTTCATTTAACAATGATGAATATATATATATATATTTTTCTTACAATTTCAAGTTTAGCTTAACAAACAATAATGTACAGTATGTGGAAAATAATGTGTTTTTTGAACCTTAAACCGCATAAACACATTGCATTACACCAAATACACAAAATAATGTTCTTTTTAGCAACGTCATATGACCCCTTTAAGCCTCTCTGGTCTGATGAAGTTTTTGGGCTGTGGAGAAGTTTTGACATGAAATTTGTGCTTTGTTCACTTTCTTATAAACCTATTAATGGCTAATGCCTGATTATACTGCACAAACTTCACTACAATAATATGTGAGCAGTAATAATAATAATTCATTACATTTATATAGCACTTCTAGGCACTCAAAGTGCTTTATATAGTCAGGAGGTATCTCCTCATCCACCACCAATGTGCAGCATCCACCTGGATGATGCAACGCAGCCACAGTGCGCCAGAATGCCCACCACACACCAGTTTATTGGTGGAGAGGAGACAGAGTGATGAAGCCAAGCTCGGCAGTGAGGATGCCGAGGTCACACCTCTACTCTTTTCAAAAGACATCCTGGGATTTTTAATGACCACAGAGAGTCAGGACCTTGGTTTAATATCTCATCTGAAGGATGGTGCTTGTTGATAGTATAGTGTCCCCATCACTATACTGGGGCACTAGGACCCACACAGACCACAGGGTGAGCACTAGCACCTCTTCCAGCAGCAACCTAGTTTTCCCAGCCCTATACAGAAGTGTGTATGTTTTGTCTGTCCCTGTGAAGCATACCACGACTTAGACAATGCTCGACAAACCCATCACAGTAGCTGGCAGGCAGTTTGACTAAAAGTCTGTCTACATGTGAGCCACATCTCAGTTTGTAGCCATTCTCACCCTCCAAAGAACGAAGCATGCCCACAAGACCGTGTACTGAAAGCGCAAAGTTATCAAATGCTTCAGCATCCCCTACTCTGACTGGTGGAAAGTTCAATATAGCTCCACGTTCACTCTGTACAAGTTGACGGGGTTGCCCATATTTGTCTTGGAGGGCTTGCAATGCAGTCGTGTATGGAGTGGGGTCATGCATGTAGGCTTGTGCTAATTTGTAGGCACTTGGTAGCTTTAATCTGTCTAGCAGCACTTGATATTTAAACTGCTCTGTGAGATGAGCATGGCCACCTATGAGAACTCTGCTTAGCTTCAGTGGGCGACCAGTCTTGGGCTACAGGGTGATATGGCTACCGGCAAGAGCAGTGTATATTTACAAGTTAGTTTTTTTCAGTAAGCAATGTTTATGTGTGGTTAGTGAAAAAAAAAATCTCACTGAAATATACACAATATACACCCGGTGCAATGCGACGCCAGGAGCGACCACATATTGGTCAAGAGTGATAAACCATTTATTAACCATTAATAATGAAATTTTCACAAATGATAATAACGTTTGATTGCATTAGTGTAGAGATGCAACCTCTGGATTGTTCTGATAGACCTTAAAAAAATGGCGATTCCGGAAAGAGAGTAAGGGGCTCAGAGAGTCGCATCCAAGAAAGCTTTAATGAGTTGGGTTTATACAGGCCACGGTGGTGAGCATAAATATATACAGGCAAAATGTGTTGGGGTGTTTGGGTGTGGGTGTGTGCTTTTTCTGCATGAACGCACACAGCTTTAAAATTTGGTTTGGTGTATAAAACGCACTGGACCTCATTTATCAATCTAACGTAGAAACGAGCGCAGATCCGTGTGTACAAATCAATTTACGAGCATCATTGCATACTCATTGATGAGACATGCAGACAGGGGCGGATTTAGTGAATTGGGGGCCCCAGGCAAAATATAGGAATGGGGCCCTATACATTTGCACAC
>NW_015657492.1:49040-49209 GCF_001515625.1 Sinocyclocheilus rhinocerous
GGACTTGCCTAAAATAAAATCTATATATAAAACAGTTCAAGTATATCACAATGTTAGTTGAAATGCTTAACCTATATAAATGTGCATATCCAATCGTTTGAGCAGAGAGTGTAAGCTGAAGCGCGCTCTGCAGCACATGGAGGCGCCAGTGCGATCACTTGCATTTTTT
>NW_015657492.1:49310-60233 GCF_001515625.1 Sinocyclocheilus rhinocerous
CTCACAGTGCGTACAGCCGTACACCTGCAGGCACCACAGACTCAGACGGTTGTCGTGATAATAAACACCGTAAACGGCAAACGTTCGCGTGTCCGCGCTTATTGCGCATATCCTATATGAAAAGCATTTTAGGGGGCCCTTGGCTTTTGGGGGCCCAAGGCGGTCGCCTACCTTTGCCTAATGGGTAAGTCCGCCCCTGCATGCAGATAGTGATAATAATTGGTTAATAAAAGAAAGAAAAAGGAAAAAGAAAAAAGAGTCAACAGCACATAAATGCCAGAATGTAAAATGTGTTATTTTATGCATTTAAATGGTTACATTTTCATTTGTAAAAAAATAAAAATAAGCGCATAGGGCATGTTTTCAGTATAAGTGCACTGTGTTCATATTTACTTGTGCATTAAATTACAAAAAAAAAAAACATCAGCTTGCGCCTTATATTGTGATCTTGAATTGCACAATATTTTAGTACATGCATTTGAGAGATGTTCTTTAATGTGATGCTGTACATACATGAATGCACTAATCGCCTTTTTTGGTAATTTCATGGCTTAACTGATGACAGAACTACATTTATGTTCATAGTTTCTTGTTAGCTTTATTTATGAAGAAGCGATATAGAGCGTGCGCCGTGAGCACGGTAAAACAGCTGTCAGGACAGGAAAGTTTGTTTACTGACATATAGCCTACATTTCACCAGACTGCAAGTTCACTGTTGTTCAACTGAAGCTCATTTGGCACATGTTCCTTTCTGAGCTCGTTTGACTTGCGCCTGGCGCTGAGGCGAAGTTGAAGTACGCATCTGAAAAGTCTCCCTTTTGATGTGGTCATAAAGAGATACGGTGGTTCTGTGCCTTAATAAATTCATTTCTTGTCAGTTTTGAGTGGGGCACCCCCTGGCTCCGCCCCTGGCAAGCACTTGGTAGCTTTTATCTGTCTATTCAATTCAATTCAATTCAATTCAAGTTTATTTGTATAGCGCTTTGCATAATCTCTTCTCAGGTGTTCAGTATCCAGATTCCAGACTGAAGCTTGTGTAAATCCTAGTCCCGTGGCAGAAACAGAGAAACAGATAGATACATAATTAGCGTAGCTGCTGTTCCAACCAAGCAAAATTTATTTTTTTAACCCAAGCTAAAGAATAATAATGAGCATTTGATCAGATATAACTGCAGTACAAGATTATGAGATGCATGTACCATTATCACCTCACACAGAAAATACCACATGAATTTGATAACAGCTAAAATCATTCTAAAATGGCTTTAATTACTCATTGTTGCAGCTGGTCTGATGCTCCATGCCATGCTTAGCTCCCCATTTAGCCTCTGTTGTGCTTGGCCCCTTATATATTTCCCTATATTATTTTAAAGGGATGTGACAACTATGTGGATGTGATAATTCATAACACTTACCGTATCCTAACTGCATTAATTTAATCAGATTTGTTTTTGTTATCTTTACTAAAATAAAAAAATATATCTGGGGAACCCTCCTAAATCTATTTTTTACTTCTTATGGGGGTTTTACAGAAAATAACAGATTTTCTTTTATTTTAAATTGTAGTCAAACATTGTCTCTAAATTAACTGCTGTTATTTTAAGCATTATGACATTAATGACAAATTACAGTTATTAAATTTTTTTCTACAGAAAAAACTACTGTATTTTTATACAGTCTGGAGATGAGCAAGAACAGTTGACTTGCATGGCAGACATGGAGATCCAGATTTTTTGTTTGTTCATTTGTTTTTAATATTCAACAGGTAAAGTTATTTTGTTTTCCAATTAACTTCCTATTTTCACCCAATTACCACTGGTGTCACGGCCAGGAGTTGAACCCAGAGTGTGTTGCTAAAAGCCCATAGCGCTAACCACTACACTATGGAGCAGTGTGGACCCAAATTTGCAGAGAATCACAAGAGGCAGGTTTTGAGGAAAACAAACTGTCTTTACTTAAAGTCCTTTTTGAATAAGCACAAACAAATCAAGCATCAAAAGCTGAGGTGAAGAAGGCACAGATCCACAGTGACTTGCAGCCAAAATGTCCAATAACATAAAGAATTGTTCCCAAACATACAGGTCAAAAAGATCTGGGTAAAAGTCCTTCTAAGTAATCCAAGCATGGGTCACATGCATTCACCAAAAATCTGCCTAAACAGAAAAACTTCAAAACTGAGTAAGGGAGGAAGTGGGTGTTCTGATTCTGCCATGGACACACATTAAATCAGTTAATTACAAAGTTATCTTTCATTTTTGCCTGTGATAAATTCCATGATTACTGTATATCTATAGCTGCCCAGCGACTGTGGAGACAGATCATCAGCCCCTCATAACCATTCTGAGAAAGCCTCTGCACACAGCGTCGATGCGCATCCAGCGAATGATGCTCAAACTTCAGGGCTATCATCTGAATGTGATCTATAAATGAGGCTGTGCACTGTATGTTACGGATGCACTTTCAAGTGCACACCTCTCCACCACAGGCACTCCTGAAGCTATTGAGGCTATGATGTGTTAGCTCTTGAACGGGCATTGTCATCCAGAATGATTAAGGAACTTACGCAAAGTACACAGGCAGATGCTGTCTGCAAACGCCTCACTGACACCATTCATATAAGGACGTTCCTCATGACACCCATCCATTTTATGCTATGAGGGATGAATTGACAGTGGATGATTGCTTGATTCTGCTTGGTCAGAGGTATGTAATCCCTCACTCTCTCCAGAAATACTACTTTACTACACAGCTTCATCAAGGCGATCCTGGTGAAGTGAAGTGCATGTGAAACCATGTTCTGTCCTACAATTTACAGTGACATTGAAAGAGAGGTCTCCAGATGTGCTCCGTGCAATGCTTTAAAGCAGCACCAGATGAGAGACCCCTTGCAACTTCACCAGATACCAGACAGTCCATGGTCTATCACGGCAGCTGACATATTCGAGCGGTCAGGCAAGAATTACCTTGTCATGAGGGACTCATACTCTGGCTGGTGGGAGTTTGATGCCCTTCCAAAAATTTCCAGTAACACTGTGATCAGGCAACTGGAACAGCAATTTGCTTATTCATGGATTCCCCACTATTTGATGACTGACAATATAACATCATTTTCAAGCAGGGAATTCAAGAATTTTGCTAGCCTGTGGCATTTTCAGCATGTCACGAGCAGTCCCCATTTTCCTAGATTCAATGGCTTGGCAGAGTGTGGTGTCAGGTCTGCAAAGCATCTCCTTGAGAAGTGTGCACATGATGGTTCTGACATTTATGCAGCCTTGCTCAGCCTGCGCAACACACCCAGGGATGGCATGCCCTCTCCAGGGTGTTTACGGTCCCAACGCACCAGGTCTCTGATCCTCATGGTACCAACTCAGCTCACACCGAGAGTTGAGGCTAATGTTCACGCAGCTTTGTTTGCACTCAGACAAAAAGGAAAGATAAGACATGGAGCCTGGGGAGACAGTAAGGATGGAAACGACCTGTGGGTTTGAAAAACTGGCCATGGAAAGACCCTCCAACCCAACAATTATATTGTCCAGTCTAATGGTAAGACCTATGTAAGGAACCACCGTCACCTTCTACAAGTAGCTGAATCATACTGTCCTACCACTACCATGCCCATACCTATGATCTCGCCTGAACCCTAAGCAAGGCCATGTGCTGCAGTGCCACATGATGCTTAATTAAAAAAATGGAAAAAAAAAACACAGACTGTTCCAAGCAAGAGAATTCAGATTCACAAGCTCCACTGGTTTGCACTCGATCAGGAAGAGTGTCCAAACTAGGGATGGGCGTATCGATCCGAAGTATCGATATATCGATACTGATGCGAGTATCGAAAGTATCGATACTCAAACAAAAAATATCGATACTAAAGTGTTTTTTTATTTACCAGTGATTTTGTTTATTTAACAAAAAAATAATAATGCATACAATATGCATTGAATTGGACGAATAACCTTTGTTAGCGAATAATTGTGTAGGATAGAACTATTTTCCTGCCCATCTGAACACATGCAAATGTTGCAAGACAGAACAACAATACTAATAATAATGCGTACAATATGCATTGAATTGGATGAATAACCTTTGTTAGCGAGTAATTGTGTAGGATAGGCCTATAACTATTTTCCTGCTCAACTGAACACGCAAATGTTGCAAGACAGAACCAATCAATCACAGAGAGCGTTCACTCACTTCTGAGTTGCATTCAAACAGGGCTGCTTTTCCCAAAAGTATCATAAGAAAGCATTAAAGCTTTTGGGAACGGCAGTCCTGAACAATGCTTATCAGAGGACAGAAGTACAGAGTTATTTCACAATAAACAAACTGAAATTGTAGCTTACATAGTTTGTGGAATTACAGTTATTTAAATTGAACGTTGAAAGATAATACTGATCCTGTTCTATTCTGTAATGTTAATAGAAATCATACACTGTCAGAATAAAAAGGTTGCATTTTATGCATGCAACAGCCTGTCACTGGCAGTCCCTTATGAAAATGAGCCATGGTTTTACTAAAGTGACCATAGTTCAACTGTAGTATTTGTAGATTTGAATCATGTGTAAACAAAAAACATATTTGAACCATGTGTAAACAAAAATATAACCTAATAAGTTACAATTAAGGCGTATTGAATGTTAAAATGTGTTTTAAACATAATGTGCTTATCATTACCCATTTTACTCTTAGTAATTTAATAATTTAATAAATTTCATAATTTAAAAGTTTAGTTCAGAAGTATCGAATCGGTATCGATATCGACGATACTGCCTTGAAAAATATCAGTATCGTATCGAAAACAAAATAAGTGGTATCGCCCATCCCTAGTCCAAACTTAATTAAACGCTCACAGTATGCCATGTTCGTGATATATGGAAGCATAAGTGACAGGTTGTTTATCTGTAGGTTACGCCCTTTTTCTTTCTTTTCTTTGGTTCACTCTATGTTATCTATGTTCATTCTATTAACACGCCAGCGTGTTCGCCGACCTCATAGGGTTAAGGGTCTGAATACTTAAGCAATGGGAATGTTCTTTTTAAAATGTTCTGTTTGCAAAGTTATCACAGATCTGTTTTAATTTGTCTCTATGGCGTATGTAAATCTGAAAAATATTTTCAAGAATTTTAGCATAAGGATGCAACACGAAAATGTGACAAAAGAATACTTTCTGAATACTTTCTGAATGCACTGTATCTCAGTGCTCATTTTTAATCTGTGTGTAATTGCTTTGTTTTTATTTTCCTGTTTAGATTGCGGTTCTGTAATCTCACTAGTCAGCATTGTGAAATTGCGTCATCAGCTCTACAGTCCTCAAACTCTGTCCTGAGAGAGCTGGATCTGAGTAACAATAACCTGCAGGATTCAGGAATGGAGATATTTTCTCATGGACTGCACAGTTCAAACTGTCGGCTGAAGATACTGAGGTTTGACTTTCACATTGAGTCTTTCATCTTTTTTGGAGATTTCATGAGATATATGTAAGACAATGTACAGTCATCTAATCATGATCTCAAAATAAATACTGACAGGATGATCAGGACCTTGGTTTGAAAGGGTTTTATCACATTGAATGGCTTCCTATTGCAATAATGATAATCTGACAACATGGTCCCTCTTATTACACTGTTACTTAGCAAATAAATATACGGGCATGACATATTGAGTATATAATAATTTATTATGTGAAAAGAAATAGACTGGAGTGACATAAGAAACAAACTTATTTTTAACATTATGGTGGCATGGCCAGTTGTAACTTGAATGTGCGAGGCTTTTGGTGTCATCCACTCCCAGGTATTTTAGCTGTTCAAAATGTCTCGTTATGCTGCTTGATATTGCACATTGGTATTTGTTACCATAATATTTGTATGTATTGTTGTAATTACACTGATTGTAGTGCAAATAGTTTTACGGTTTACTGCACTTGTTATTTACCTATAGCAGCTATTGAATCTGAAGTCTCGCACATTCACAGAAAATAGTTTCCTTGTTGCAAAATAAAGTGCATAGAACCACATTTGATCACATGATGACACCATTGATCAATCACAGTGTACTCCAAAGAGAGGCAGAATAAAACCTTTTTATTTTTTTTTCTAATAAAAAAATCTGATTTCACTTGTATTATAAGTTTATCAAAGGTCAATCACACTTTGAAAGAAAATGAGAAGTTTAAATTAATTTTTTAAAAATTAGGAGATTCGTGTAATATGAGCTATTATTGTGTTTTCAAAGTACTTTTAATTTGTCTGTTTTATTTGTTTCATTTAGATTACCATGCTGTAATCTGACTGCTCAGTCCTGTGAAATTGTGTCATCAGCTCTACAATCCTCAAACTATGTCCTGAGAGAGCTGAATCTGAGTAACAATGACCTGCAGGATTCAGGAGTGAAACTACTCTCTGATGGACTGAAGAGTCCAAACTGTCAGCTGGAGATACTAAGGTGTCTAAGAGCATACAAGAAATAATGTACAGTCAGTTGGACATGATGTTGATGTGTGTCTGTAAATGATCTGACTGTGTGTCTTTAGGTTGTCAGGCTGTATGGTGACAGAGGAAGGCTGTGTTTATTTGTCTTCAGCACTGAGTTCAAACCCTTCACACCTGAGAGAGCTGGATCTGAGCTACAATCACCCAGGACAATCAGGAGTCCAGCTGCTCAACCACAAAATGGAGGATCCAAACTGCTCACTGCAGATACTCAAGTATGTCAAACACTAATACTGACACGTTAAACTTGTGTGTGCATGATATATATCTACATTAATGTGTGTTTGTGTGTTTTTAGTGTGGATCATGGGGGAGAGTTCATGATGACAGCAGGACTACGAAAGTGTACGTGTACAGGCACACAGGTCTTCAGTGACTATTGTTTTGTTATTATAGATGTTTCTTTCTTCTTATGTTCAGATGCCTGTGATCTCTCACTGGACCCAAACACAGCGAATACTCAACTCATCCTGTCTGAGGACAACAGAAAGGTGACTCGTGTGAAAGATCATCAGCCATATCCTGATCATCCTGAGAGATTTGAGCAGGTTCCTCATGTTTTGTGTGGAGAGAGTCTGACTGAACGGTGTTACTGGGAGGCTGAATGGAGCAGAGATAATGCAGAAATATCAGTGACATATAAAGGAATCAGCAGGAAAGCAGGCGGTGACTGTTGGTTTGGATACAATGAGAAATCCTGGAGTCTGATCTGTACTGATGATGGAATTACTGTATGGCACAATAATAAGTTCACTGACATCTCTACCCCTTCACCTTTTTTTAATAGAGTAGGAGTGTATGTGGATGTGTTGGACGGCACTCTGTCATTCTACAGTGTCTCTGACACACACACACTCACACACTTACACACATTTAACACCACATTCACTGAACCCCTCTATGCTGGTTTTAAAGTTTCTCCTGATTCCTCAGTGTGTCTGTGTTGGATTACACCAGAAATGGGCTCTTGAGTTAGAGCCTTGGACTCAAGTTGCACTCGAGTTGCATTTTAAAAGACTTGAGACTTGACTCCAGAGTCGAACTGAAATGACTTTTGACTTGACTTGACTTGACTTGACAAGAAGGACTCGTGAATATTTTAAATACAACTCGAGTCTTTTATCTTTAACTACTGATATCCTAAAGAAAACTCAGAATTTATTTATATTCTTTTACTATATCTGCATCACATATTTCCTTGTAGATGTAAATGGGACTCTTATCATAGTATTTGATGACGTGTGTCTGTGTACTGCGTGTGCATTCTGAAATGTCAGAAGGGTATGAAACAAACCGTTGTATATGTTCTCACATTTGGTTTTATTAGTGTGTCAGAATCAGGAACTACATGAAGATTAGATAGATGCAAAGCATATGGGTAAACAATTAAAGATACTGGAATGACAGCATCTTAGAACATATCACATCTTAGAACACATCCACAAAGTTTAGTAACATTAACTCTACATATGCTGGTGTGTGTTTTGTTAAAAACATGAACGAAAAATCTAGCCTTAAACCTATAGCACAATGTTTTATCAATCTTTTTGTAATATACGCAGATATGGCTTTTCTCTCTTTTAATGTATGTGTGTTCAGGTTTGACTAATTATAATGCAAAAACTGATGCTTCAAATAAACATTTTGATAATCTCTAAACATTTCTTCATATGGAACACCTAATAAAAGTAATATGTCTACTTAAGCCTGTGTTATACTTTCCGCGCGTACAATCCGGACGCGGACTACTTGCAATTATACTACCGAAACTGTCCGCTCCGCGGACGTGTTCCATACATGCGTAGTAGATCGGCTTGAACAATAAACAAACATGTGAACAAAGAATTGCCCAGAGTTATTGCACATCTGACTGTCTTTATATTGTTTTATCGACGGATTGTACAGGTTCGAGTAGCAACGGGCTTCTTCACACAGCCTGCGCATGCGCAGTAGCCTACCTACACAAAAAATGCGAGGCACGCGGATGTCCGCTCAGAGCCTCCGCGCACACTCTCCGATGACGATTTTTACGTCACGCGCACCATAGCGGACACTAGTCAAGTCAAGTCACCTTTATTTATATAGCGCTTTTAACAATACAGATTGTGTCACAGCAACTGAACAGCATTAATTAGTTTGCACAAGACTAAATAATGATCTGAGATATCATCGCTTGGCTGCATAATTTCAACACCATCAACATCAATTCCATGTGACAGTATTAAATCTAGAGTATGATTTCGAAAATGAGTAGGTCCTGAGACGTGTTGTCTAACCCCAATAGAGTTCAGAATGACACTAGCGGACTAGCGCACGCGGAAAGTATAACACAGGCTTAAAGGTCTATTTTACGTTTAAACTGGCATGAATAATTATGGAAAAAATAACACATATGGGTTTATATATATGATATAGTTTAGCAATATCAATCTCAGCAAGAGTATTGTTTTTCCCTGAATATCTGCATGATTGCAAATGTGATAATGATTTTATACAATAGTTCAATAAACTCAAAATTAATATTATGTGAAATTTAAGACACAATATACTAGAGAATGTGAAGCTGATGTCATGGCGCATTAATTTCTGGGAAACTGCTTTGTTTATCCACCATACTGGGAGGATTGCACTGCCTTTCCGCTATTGAGTTTAGGGCAGTATTTTGATTTTTCTGTCGTGATTGTGAAAAATGTCACCATTGTATGTCATTCATGCTGCATCGAGAATTGCAATAGTAACTCAGATTATCTTTCTTAGAGAAAACTTTTTTACTTACACGTTAAGCGTTCCTCTCATATAAAGAAAATGCTTAATGCACCGAGATGGTTATATTAAAAGACCACATTCTGTGTGCACCTTATAAAGCATACTATGTGCAGAAAAAGAAAATATGAACTTTAAATATAACTGTCTTAATGTATAAGCCATATTAAGTGTTTTCTTTATTATGGTTTTCTGAAGAGAGGAAAATGTTTAACGTGTAATTAAACGTATTGCGTTAATATTCTGGGCTCATCTGCATGCCTTTTAGCATCACCATCTTAGTACAGAAATATCAGTGACATATCAAGCCAGCATTTTAAAATGCTACAAAACTGTTCACAAGCTCCCAGGGATTAAATTTTGGTTGTCATTTATTGAAATAAATATAAACAATACGGTGTGTTCGTGTCTGTCTGTTGAATGTGACCCACAATTTCTGATTCTCCTCTGTCGCCACGGAAAAAATGAATATTTACAATGACGTTATTTAAATCATCAGTTTGAAGGAGTTGGTTGAACGAATGATTGAATGACTCACTCAATCATTAAGACAGTGACTTGCTGCTACCTACTGGAGGTTAAAGTTTCATATTTTGATTGTCATTTCATTGTTTTAAAAAATCATTTCATATTTCAGTAGTCATTTTTAAAACCCATTAATATCCAACTATTATCATTATGTATGCTATTTTGAATCAAAATATTTCTTTCTAAAGCTACTTTTTGTATTTTCTATGTACTCATCTAACACAATGACTGCGTCCGAAATGGCATACTTCCCTACTACTGTATATAGTAGGCAAAAAGCAGTATTCATAAAAGAGTAGGCAAGAAATCCCCGGATGACCTACTGCTTCAGTCCAGATTCTGAAGTGCTCATCCATGGACACTTTTCAATCCCAGGAGGCCACGCAAGAGGATATGTCATCATCAAACATGATGGAGAACAGCGACGAGGCTGTTTTGCAAACCAAAAACACGGTTCCTTGAATTAAAATGGCATTTGTTGACAATTATTTGACAATTACTAAATGTCTATTTAACAACTGACGAGAACATTTTCTAAAATAATTGCATATGAGCACATCACAACATGAAACAGACATTTGAGTGAGTCATGTATGTGTGCTATTATGTAGAATTCACTGTTGTCAACACTAAACACTATAATGTAAATAAACAAATCTACATAAAGTAACTAAACATGAGTTCCCTTTTGAACAGTCTCAGCCGTTGCGTGGAAATGCATTTGGGGGGGGGGACTCCTGTTTTACTCTGTACTGAAGCCTGATTTGTTCACATTTGTGTAGCTGCACAAATATGGGATTACATTTCTGCGCGCGAAAGATCATATTTTGAGCTCACGAAAGTGCATTTTGCACGCGCGCGATCTGAGTTTTGTGGAGAAAACATTCGTTTCGCAAAGAAAAAAGTATTTCGAGCGCACGAAAATCAATTTTGCGTTTAAAATAAGTTTTTGGATGTGTGCAGACCTTCTCTTTTGCGCGCTCAAAATATGATCTTTCGCGCGCAGAATTGCGGCAGAAATGTAATCCCATACACAAACCAATGGCGTTTTAGCCTGCCAGAAAGGGCCAAGTAGGTATAACTGCAGACCGGAGATCTCCAAAATGGGGCGTGAACTCCAAAAGTGGGCAGAACCTCCAAA
>NW_015657492.1:61379-63401 GCF_001515625.1 Sinocyclocheilus rhinocerous
TGAGAGCAGAGCCCAAAGCTCGTGGCCAGTGTTGTTCGGACCGGAGTTTGAACCTCTGCTTAATAAACGGGAATCACCCTCGAGCTCTCCCGCAAGCCGTCTCAGCGCAGCGCAGGGGAAAGATTTTACTCTATCGCTTTGTTTTAGCCAACGGGGGCGTCCCGGGGCTCGAAATTCACAGGGAAGGAGGGGGTAGTGACGCTGGGTGTTACTAAAAAGGTGCCTATAGGTGCGTTTGACTTGAAGCATGACTACAGACGGCGATCAACGAGAGTAGCCGCTTGCAGTCGGGGGCGGAGTTGAAAACGGAGCCGTCAAGCCGGTGTTACGAGATTTTCGGTTTCAGTGGGCGGAGCCAACATGAATATTCATGAGTTTCCCGGACATGCTCGTGGAACTGAGAATTTCAGTTCACGCTCCTTGTATCTCAGCAGGTTTAATGGAATATTTTAAAAAAGGTTAATATATTTACAGCGTTGCACAAACCTATGCCTAAACTAAATTTTTTCATTTTGTAACAGTTTACAATGTTTTTATTAGTTTGCACGTTTTGTGCAAATGATTGCAGACATTCATCACACTTAAAGGTACAATAGATCTTGGAAAATGCTAACTTTAGCCTGATAGCACTGAAAGCGAACGTCCCACCCTTCCTGCAATCGCCGTCCAAAGCCACGCCCCCTGAACGCATTTACACTCACAGACCAGAGACAACATTACTACAATAGGCTACATCAGGTTCCCAATTCCAGCCCATGTTCCGAAGTGAAGTAAACTTAAACGGATTTCCCTCACTCAGGGAGTAGGGAGCAATGAACTCGGGGGCGGAGTTGAAAACGGAGCCGTCAAGCCGGACACTTTCTGCTCCCGTTAGTGACGCTCGCGTGGTGTTTGCATACTCTATCACAGATGAAGTGAATTAAATGCAATATTTGTCAAATACACAGACGTTTCAGAAACGTTTTCATGAGCAACAGAAACACTTTTTATATACTGCTTAATACAGCGCCATCTGTTCAAGAATAAAGTTCAACGTAAATATATACTATTGAAATACTAATAAAGTGGGGGTATATATGCTTTCATGATAAACGTGACTCAATATAACATTGCGAGGGTCAGGGTTAGGGTTAGGGTCAGGTGTGGGGTAGGTTTATGGGTTAGCATTTATTGTAGCATAGTGTAGGAAATCAACACTGTGATTGACACAACCAATAAAATCTTTAGAATCAGCTGTGGGGCGGAGTTTCCACTGAAATGGATTGGGAGAAAAAATTGCACATGCGTGTCATGTGCCTGTCTGTCAATGGGAGGAAACCACGCCCCGTTTTGAAGCTCCCACCCCGTTTTGGAGTGCCCGCCCCCATTTGGAGATCTCCAGGCTGCAGTTATACCCTTCTCCCTGTGCTGGCAGCCCTAAGTGGGCCCGTAAAGGGCCAGTGCAGGCTTGTTTGCAGGGATTCCATGTAGACAAACACCACATTTACCGGCTTAGTCATGGTGAAAGTGAAACTTTAATGATGCATAGTGCTTAAAGCCACGTTAAAGTTTAATGTTTACGGCCACATGAAGCTGTTAGAAAGCAGAAAGATTGAGGATTTTCTAGAAGCAAGGATAAAATAACATTTTGTGTATCCACCCTAACAAAATGATAGCTGAAATTTGGTACGTTATTCACTAAAATAAGTCCGGCAGGCAACGATACAATACTATTAAAATAGCGGGCCAAATCGGCTGCCAGGCCACCGGGAATTGTCCCGGTTCTCCCGATGGCCAGTCCGCGCCTGATTTCCACAGACACGCAGAATGTGCAGGATTCATTGTCTTTTTGCGGCTTAATATTCATAATATTAATAACACTAGTCCATATCGCGTTTTGATTGAAGTGTACTGACCTACTTTTGATTTATTCGTCCAAAATGTGGCACATTCCGTCGGCGTTAGGCTATAGGACTTTCGTTTTTATGACTGGATTCTACGAACCAGTCTGTGTTTTCCGCATCGCGGAAATTATAGGGCCGT
>NW_015657492.1:63578-69695 GCF_001515625.1 Sinocyclocheilus rhinocerous
ATATTCAAATGTAATCCCCTTTGTAATCGTTAACATTTTCATAAGTAACTGTAATTTAATTACACATTTTTTCTTGGTAACTGTAACTGATTACAGTTACATTTATTTTGTAATTAAATTACGTAACGCCGTTACATGTAACTAGTTACTCCCCAACACTGCTCATAGCATTATAACTGGAATGAAACAGTGACGACTAGCCGGTCTCTCCTAATAAAGTAGGCTATGTGACATTCAACACAACCAAATTAACAAGCCTCCACTCACACTGGTTTAGACTGTTTCTCGAGTTCAAACCCCGTATGTTGTCCAGTCGAGCTGCTTTCATGTAGTTCACCTCTGGCACCACTAGAGCCTGCAAAACGACAGCTCACCAATCTCAGGACCGCTTTCCAGCATGAGGGAACTGCTCAAACAATGAGAGTCTGTAGTCAGCCTGCGGTAAGCCAGCCTCTCCGGACTAACCCCGTACGCGCTCGGACTGCTGACAATCCACCGCGCGGATAACGCCAGGCCAGGCGCGCTGCAACGACACTTTCATTTACTTTGTTTGGGAATCACCACAAGGAACCGTAAACAGCGTCTTAAATGACAAGGATGGGAAGTGCTCGTACACAGCCTGAACTCTCTGGAAGTTTGCGGATTTCTGCCTCCAAGTAAATGGATTATAATTGCGTGTATTATTTGTCAGCTGACTGGAACCCTTGGTTTAGGGTATGACCGGCTAATAACCGCATGCATTAGCGAGATTGCGTTTTTTACTTGCTGCAGGACTGTGTTCAGCCTTCTGATAGCACACTGTGGATTTGTTACACCTTGCATGGAGTTGAATGAGCGCACGCTGCGATTTTGGCAAGCTGCAAGACACCCCAGTGCACTGGAAAGTAATAATGCATAGTGTTGTAATAATGTTGCGATATACTGCATAGGCACTCAAAAAATTAAGTTGTGGATCCGGAAAAGCACATTTTAATTTCATAATGGATGCTACCCAAACATACCTTTTGGATACGGGCTGTAAAAGGAATAGAAACGTTCGTAATTTCGCGTTCTTCCATTGAGTTTGTATAGGTTACTCAGATAAGTACTCAGATAAAATTCCATTTTGCTATAAGAAATTCAATATGTTTACGTAATGTAAAAATAACCATATTTAGCGCACAGTTCCCGAAATCGTTTTATTAACTGTGCACTAAACTAATTAATAATGGCACAGTTATTTTTTTTCCCCTCAACCGTACACTAAACTTAATTTGTAACAACTTTTAAAAATCGTTTCTTTTTGTAACGGTACGCACTTTAAGGACCCCAGTGCACTGGAAAGTAATAATGCATAGTGTTGTAATAATGTTGCGATATACTGCATAGGCACTCAAAAAATTAAGTTGTGGATCCGGAAAGCACATTTTAATTTCATAATGGATGCTACTGAACATACCTTTTGGATACGGGCTGTAAAAGGAATAGAAACGTTCGTAATTTCGCGTTCTTCCATTGAGTTTGCATAGGTTACTCAGATAAGTACTCAGATAAAATTCCATTTTGCTATAAGAAATTCAATATGTTTACGTAATGTAAAAATAACCATATTTAGCGCACAGTTCCCGAAATCGTTTTATTAACTGTGCACTAAACTAATTAATAATGGCACAGTTATTTTTTTTCCCCTCAACCGTACACTAAACTTAATTTGTAACAACTTTTAAAAATCGTTTCTTTTTGTAACGGTACGCACTTTAAGGAAGACTCTAGGACTGTGTTCCAGCATGTTTAAGTAACAATTCAAACAACGTTGCACTAGGAACGCTTTCTCTTGTGCCAACTTTAATCAAACCCAAGCATTATATATGGACGTTAAATTGATGTTCTTTAAAACCGTGTGGTCTTAACATTGCCTTGCTAACATTTTTGGATCTAGCCTAAGCATCTGGGATCTATATCCTTTTTCAAGATTTTGTCAAGGCAAGCATGTAATATTGCTTTAGATGGTTTGCTGAATATACCAGATCAACTGCTTACAAAAGTTTAGTGAAAGGATAATCAGTTTTAGAAAAAACATGCTCAACCAAATGCTTGAGATGTCCATTGATGGTAGAAGTGCACATTCAGTTCTGCATTAATATCACTGATTTGCACAGAAATTGATAATTTTATTTATATATAAAACATTTTATATACCATTAAAAACATATTATTATGACAGATGAGGCATTTATCAAGCTATCACAGCACTATTCCTGATAACAGCTATAGTGTCTATAGTATGTTTGCAGAATCTGTGCTTTCCAGGGTAATTTTGATTGAGACAATTTGATTTATTCTGCATTAAAATAAGTGAAAAAAAATGTTAGTTTTGTTAAAAACTTTGTTTTTATTGCCCACATAAACTGAACAAATGCATAATTTCCCCTTGTTTTTCTGGGTGTGACCATTAAAGGGTTAACGAAGAGGGTAACTGAAGATCATGGGAGAGGCGGCTCCGACCCAGGCCACCCCAAGTGGTTTTGCACCCATGTTGGGCGTCGGGATGGGAGGATCAGTCACACCAATCGCCACTTCAAGAGGATCAGCCGTTCCTCAGCTCCACAGTGCCATAGTGGAACGCTTGCGTGCCAGAATAGAGCTGTGCCGGCGCCATCACTCCACCTGCGAGGACCGCTATGTGCGCGGTCTGGCGGAAAGTTCGGACCGGGAACACGAGAGCACACTCCATTACTTAAACATCGTCCATCAGGGCCCCGTGAACAGGAAGACCAAGGGCAATAGATCGGCCTCTCAGCAGCCTCCTGAATACAGCAGAGTGAATGGGCAACATAAAGCCCACAGTTCATCGGAGGCGGAATCCAAAATTTCTTCGCAAATAGCAGTAAGTTTTATGGGTTGTATTAACTACGCCCACATAATAAATCTTATAATCTGTCTAATGCACATGGGGACACATGTCAGACCAATTCCCCAGAGAATGGCATCAACACACTGATATGATGTGATTACTGTGGGTGGGTGAGGGAGAGATGGGGGCGTCTGTTTAATTAAAAAGGGCCCTGCAGGCAGGCACATGCTTCTTTAAAGGTCTTTTAAAAATATAGCAAAAGAAAATATAACTTAAAAAGAGGTGGCGATTCAGTGAAATTAGATTTTTCAACAATGCAGATGTCCATTATACAGTACGGTCCCTCCATTTTCACTCATAAGTCACACTGGAAAATTATAGAATGCCATTGCATTGGATAAAATATCAAACCACATGGAATTTAATTTAAAGAAAGATATAGAATACACACACGTTTCAAGCAAAACATTTCACAAAAAGAAGTTTGCATGGCTTTAAGCAGTTATGAATTCGTGTATTAGTGTGATATTTTGCTATCTATTGATATGGATATTTATTTTTAAAGGAATAATTCACCCATAAATTACACTGTTTAAAATTTTGAAATGAGTTTGTTTCTTCATCGGAACAGATTTGGAGAAATGTAACGTAATGAAATCACTCGCTCATCAATGTGTGCTCTGCAGTGAGTGGGTGCCGTCAGAATGCGAGTCCAAACAGCTGATAAAAACATCACAAAAATCCACAAGAAGGACTCATCCACACTTGTATGGCACCATTTTATACAAGTGAATGCATATTTTCATAATTATTGAAAATATTTCTTAGTATAGAAAAAAACAAAAAAAACTATGTTTTGTACTGTAGCCTCAGCTTTTGTAACTGAGGGAAACACTTGCGGTCAACAGGTCAGTTGTGGTTCTTTGTTCTCCACCCTTATATTTGGTTTTGTCACCACTTGAGGTTGATGCATCTACAGTATTTAGTATCTCTGCTCATAGACACTGATGAGTGCTTTACTGTAATTCTGAAACCCTCGGTTAAGATAACACATTTTGTAGGCATTTAGGTAAAAAGCATGCTAGACATAGAATAAAAGCAAAGAAGCAAAATTATGTCTAGTTTATTATAGAGATAGTCTTGCAAAATGCAAAATCATAAGGTAAGGCATCAGGTTTTCCTTTCAGCTGTGTACACCAATATCTATCCAACAAAACAAAGGCACAAGCAGAAATTGCTGGATGATGAAATCTCGCAAACACTTTGTGAATGGCTTCGTGTTTTGTTCCATACCATGCATTGTCATGCTCTATTATAAACCCTCGGTTAAGAGAACACATTTTGTAGGCATTTAGGTAAAAAGCATGCTAGACATAGAATAAAAACAAAGAAGCAAAATTATGTCTAGTTTATTATAGAGATAGTCTTGCAAAATGCAAAATCATAAGGTAAGGCATCAGGTTTTCCTTTCAGCTGTGTACACCAATATCTATCCAACAAAACAAAGGCACAAGCAGAAATTGCTGGATGATGAAATCTCGCAAACACTTTGTGAATGGCTTCGTGTTTTGTTCCATACCATGCATTGTCATGCTCTATTATCAAAGGTTTGATAAATTGCTCTCAAAGCACCTTCTTGAATGATGGCTTTCCCATAAAGCCATTTGAAGCGTGCAGTCTGCATATAAATGTTTAGAGCTATTCAATACATGTCCTGGTTCTGTTTACTCGAAGTCAAACAGGCCTTGAAAACACGATTGTCAGAGGACTGCCCAGTAATTAAGTGTTATGGGCTTATGGATGAATTAGTTTTTTCCTAATTTCAGAGTTATGACCAACTTGGGAACATAGCAGGATTGTGGAATATCCTCTCAAGGAAGAGAAAGGGGGATATTATGAATGCTATGTTTGCTTATCTAAAGAGATCAGCCTCAGTTAAGCCCAGTTTATGTCAATTGAACAATGTTCAGTCATAGTCTTTAATGATATACTGTTCATTCAGTACTTCACAATTAAGTTTCATCAGTCCCCTTGTGAAAGAGAAGTGCATTGTATTGAATGTGCACTTTTTTTTTAGCTTACTTCAAATCTTCAAATCAAAAGTATATTTAAAAAAACTGTACTTGCAGATATTAATATTAATGAAATAAAATGCGACTTAAGTGCACTTAAACAGAGGCACTTTCATGACAATGTTTCTAAAACACACTTAAATGCACTTTTTTAAAAAGTGCAATGTAATAATATCAAATTAAAGTTTTACTTTGTAATTTTAAATAATTATGTTAATAATCTTTTGTCATGCTTTAAAGAATTAAACTTATTTTGGTGTGTTAACGAACTCCACTAAAGCACTTAATTTCAACTATAGTGTTTTATTCAATATTACATTTAATATATTCTACTAAATTGCAACTTCATCACTACAAATGTGACAAAAAATATAAATATATTTACAATCTTAATATTTTTGTTCACTATTAATGCCGGTCAGTACATTTGGCAGTACACTTTCTTTATTACATATTGTTTAAAGATGTACTTAAGTCCTGCTTAAATGAATAAAAAACACTCACTTTAGCTAATTGAATTAAATATGAATTTAAACAATAATGCATTTGAATTTAAATGCAGTTAATATGCAGTTATGTGTCTGGAAACATTCAATTCTATTTGCACTAAAGTATATTCTTAAGTACCCTTTTTAAAAGTATACTAAAGTGTATTTTCTTTTAACTAGAGAAACTATAAAAATTTAAAGCAACAGTTCACCCAGAAGTGAAAATTCCGTCATCATTTGCTGAAATCCATGTCGTTCCAAACCTGATTGACTTTCTTTCTTTCGTGGAACACATCAATTTACTTTTTTTGATTTGACTTTGACTGTGAATTTTGGACAAAAACATTGGAAAATTCTTCAAAATATCTTATGTGTTTCACGGAAGTGAAATGTAAGTTTGGAAAAATAAAAATGCTTCACAGCGATGCCATAGAAGAACCATTTTTGGTTCCACAAAGAAGCATTCAGTCAAAGGTTCTTTAAAGAATCATCTCTTTCTTACCTTTTTATAATCTGAAGAACCTTCTTTCACCACAAAGAAGCTTTTGTGAAACAGAAAGGTTCTTCAGATGTTAAAGGTTCTTTATGGAACCATTTAGACAAAAAGGTTATTCTATGGCACCGTGAAGCACCTTTATTTTTAAGAGTGTACTTAGCAACCAATGGTTTAGGACAGAAATGAGAATATTCCAAAAATATGTCTGTTTGTAACTTCTTAAGCCGA
>NW_015657492.1:72170-74720 GCF_001515625.1 Sinocyclocheilus rhinocerous
AAAAATACCTGCATGTAATTACATCTGTAATTAATTTCTGTAATTACATTTATAATTAGTTTACCCATCCTTACACCTTAACCCACCCTTAAACCTACCCATAACAACAAACCTGTCCCTAACCTTACCCATATCCCACCTCAATAGCAGCAAAAGTGTTTTGCAATACAATATGAACACAATAAGTACATTGTATTTATTTTTGATGTAAGTACATGGTAGTTACACTCTTAAAAATAAAGGTGCTTCAAAAGGTTCTTCAAGCGATGCCATAGAAGAACCCTTTTTGGTTCCACAAAGAACCATTCAGACAAAGGTTCTTTAAAGAACCATCTCTTTCTTACCTTTTTATAATCTGAAGAACCTTCTTTCACCACAAAGAAGCTTTTGTGAAACAGAAAGGTTCTTCAGATGTTAAAGGTTCTTTATGGAACCATTTAGACAAAAAGGTTCTTCTATGGCATCGTGAAGCACCTTTATTTTTAAGAGTGTATGGTGAGTATAAAGACAGAATTTTTTTTTTTTAGTGAACTGTCCCTTAATCCCTTATTGGAAATATTAAGCATCTAAACCAGTGTTTAAGGATGTAGCACCATAATTGGACATAATTAAGCATGACAGGCAGGCATTACAAATAATAGGTGGAAAAAGGAAATGTCGAAGTGTTTCCTGGTGTTTCTTGGCTATAGTGCTTTAGGAGTGGAAGCTGAAGGTGGCCCCGGCTTCGATTCACTCTACCTGAATGTGGAACAATCAGTCTAGCTCCTTGGAGGCCACTTTAAGCACTTTAAGGGAATATGAATGGGTCCCTGGACAGTTTGTCCCATGGTTGATGTTCAATGCCTAAGCAATTGGTTAGAAAGTCAAGGACAGATACAAATATTTGACTGTCAGCGTAAAGTGTGGTCCAGTTTGCAGTTTCTAATGGCCAAGAACTGTCCACTTTGACAGGACGTGTTTTCTGACTGACATGTAAAATCAGCAAGCGTAGTTTGTTTTGTGTTTGGGTTGATTTTGTGAAACTCTTCAGTGTCTTTTAAAGATTTAATGCCACTAATCTGGCAATCTTCAGCCAAGCCAATGGGACATTTCTCAACAGCACTCATTTTATCAACCTGTTTCCAGACGGACTGGTGCATTCTGTCTTATGGAAGTTGTGAAAGGATCGTCAGATTGCCATTTTTGTGTGCACTTTGCATCCGGCAGCCAGCAAACAGATTGTGGGTGATCTGTTGGTGCGCCGTCTGAGGATAAGTATGAGGATTTTGCAGGATAGAGGGCTTGTTGATCATTTTAATCTGAGTTATGTGCAGCAACAAATGCATTATACGCATTAAATGTGACCTATAAAACAAGATAAAAATGTACAAGTGGAAGGTTGAGGCATAAATAGAAGAGAACTTTAGGTGCTGAACTTTAACTTTAACTTTAGTGCTGAAACCATTTGCCATATACATCCCTACCTCTATTTGCACAACATAATGGCTGCGGGCAGAAATCGCCCCCTCAGCGTCTAGTAGCAGCCTCTGTTACCCAAATTCTGAGTTTTATTTTATTATAGTTAACCAAGGGAAATGATGAAACTGAAAGCACTTTCTAGGCCATTCCGTACAAGTTGAAAACGTGCTCTGAAATGCACACCTGTGTCACAAAGCTTAAGGAAACTTTTAACGGGCTGTATTAATAGTGTGGTATAGCAGTTATTGTGCTTGATTGCTGTCTCAAACTTTTTCAATTTTTTGTTTATCTCGTCGTTGAACAGGCAGCAAAGATGAAGATACATTGACATTGCTACATTACTTTCCCTGTTCATGCATGTGGAACACTTTACCAAAATATTGTTATTTGGTCATTTATATAGTAATTGTCTTTGACTGTTTTGCTCTTTGGAGTTGTCCTTATGAGAACTGTGTCCTCTGCTGAGGGAAACATACAGAAAAAAAAAAATCACCTTGACCACTGTTGATCAAACGTAGGACTATGAATATATATATATATATAGATTAATAGCGATTAATCGTTTGGCTTGTGCGGTCAAACGATTAATCACGATTAATCACATCCAAAATAAAAGTTTTTGTTCACATAATATATGAGTGTGTACTGTGTATATTTATTATGTACATATAAATGCAAACACATGCATGTATATATTTAAGAAAATATGTTATGTTTATATAATAAATATATTTATATAAAATATAAATTATATGAATATAAATATATACATGTAAATATTTTCAAAATATATACTGTATGTGTGTGTATTTATATATACATAATAAATATACACAGTACACACACATTTATTATGTAAACTAAAACTTATTTTGGATTTTGGATTATTTTTAAATTAATCATTTGACAGCACTGACAGATAGATAGATAGATAGATAGATAGATAGATAGATAGATAGAAGTTTACCCAAATATAAATATTGGTATGGTTCGGTATGTGCTATGTTTAGGCAAAAACTATACTGTCAAATAAAAATAAAAAAAATAAAAATAATCTATCTAACTACAAGCAACAGCACAAATAAATAAATA
>NW_015657492.1:75219-93369 GCF_001515625.1 Sinocyclocheilus rhinocerous
TTTTTTAGGTAGGTCTAACATTAGTTTTTAGGTACAGAAATTGAATAAAGTAATGAAATGTAAAACAGCATTGCATATTTGATTGTATAAATTAAAGATTAATCTTTATTAAAGTTACAAGAGCTATTTAATCAAGAGCAGTAAGTGATTTCTTTGTTGCTGTTTGATTAATATTAAGAACGTACTGTCACTTTAAGAGAATGCACTGATCCAGTGCACTGATACAGTACGTTCAGCCGGCTATGTCTGCTATAGGATACTTACCAAGACGGCATTTTGACATGATTTTTGTGTGAATTTGTCCATTTAAACACAATACTTCAGAGAAAGCTTAATATCTGCGCGCGTTCTGAGGCGCGGTTTTGCGCCTCAGAACGGTTTTGCGCGCTTCGGATGAGCGCACGCACAGATTTTCTCACTGCGCGCGCAAGCTACTCTGGCTGGCTATTAAATATTTAAACTGGCAAAGCTTAAATGAGTTTAGTTTAAACACAGATATCAACGTGTGCTGTTCAGGTCTCACCTGTGCGCGCGCGCTATCAGCACCCGGGTGATGACGGAATAAATGCTCATACTCCAGCATACGGCATTCGCATTGAACAAGAGTGAAGGTGGAATCGTACCCTGTTTGTTTTACGTGTTATTTATAGCAAACCAAAGTTGTCAGATTTAAGTTGAACCGCGGTCCTAGCGCGGTCCGAACCGTGTGTGGAAAACCATACGGTTCGATTTTTTTCCGCGAACCATTCCACCCCTAATATATATATATGTATATATTATTATCATTATCATTTTTTATTGCAGTTGCTACATACTTATATTCCTGCAGGAATGCAGGGTGGGGAAGAGCTGTGTTGACTTTTTCTTTGCATCAGCCAGTGGTTGTGAATTGTGAGACACATTCAGGCTTAGTGTGATTTCCCTAGCACAGAGAAAGCACACAGAGCACTCTGATGTCTGTCAGGTTTTTCCAGCCCAACTAAATAGAACAGACAGAATAAGGAGGTGAAGCGTTAGAGGGGGTGGTTCACTAAATCTTTCGACAAGTCTTGTGCTCTGTTGAACTCACCTGAAATCCAACCCTTGTGGGAAACTGCATCCTCAGGTGTGTATGCAAGGGCCCTGAGTGGATGATACAAATCTGTGACTCTTTCCTGCAAAAACAACAACCCACAAAAACCCCCAACCCACAATATATGCCTTTGTGAATGTTCAGTTCCACATACAGTATGTGGGAGTTGCATAAATGAGCGATATGACTCAAATATCCACACTCCCTTGTGTTATCAGTTACCCTTTCACTCTCTATTATTACATAATTTCACTGTAAACAACATTAGATTAGCCACAATATCAAGGTTTTGTCATGCTTTAACTATTAGCATCTGCCTTTAATGAAAAACTGACAAACTGGTAAAGGCTTAAAAGTGTTAACAGTGTTGGATATTGCTGTAGTAGTAATAGGGAGAAATGTTTGATGCTATTATTCCTAAACAACAGGAGAACTGACAATTGTAGATGGGAGAGATTGTCAACCTGTTCTGTTTCTTTCTGTGTGTAGCACCTACTGCTCTGCATGTCCTACAGATACCTGATCATTTCAGTCAGTTTGTGGGTCACACTCCAGTGCAAAATTGTTTTGTAATGGTTTTGCAAAGAGGCTTTTATTGAAGAATGGAGCAGTTAAAAACTACACTGGACCCTCAGCTGTATGGAAGCATATGGGTAGCAAAATTCAATTTGAAATGAAATATGCAAAATGGCAATGTATTTCTGTATTTAAATGTACATTTTCCCATACATATGTGCACTGTTTAGTGCAAAATGAAAATGAAAATTAAATTATATATAATTTACATTTGTCGTATCCTACACTAGTTTTAATATGCAAATTAAAAACATTTTAATGCTTTATAAGTTGCAAAACTAAAATGAAAATGTAGGCTATTACACAAATTGATTAGATATGTTTAACATGTCCAAACAAAAACTGTAGCAAAAATATAATTTAAATGCCTAAATGCATTTAAACTTAGGGGTAGGACACTTGGGATTGCATTTTCATCATAATACCGCGGGATAATTGTAGCAAAATGCAGTGAGAATTTCAGAATGCATTCTGAGCCAAAGGTGCAGCAAAAGCGTAGCAAAATGGTGATTTAAATGTATTTTATTTTTCTTTAATGCATTGACACTTACATATAAGACGTTTCAATTGCATTTTCATTTAATACGCCGCACTTAATGTAGTTGAAGTCAATGTGGACTTGAAAATGCATTCCAAACCGAACACACCATCAAGGCGGGGCTCGGCAATAGGACACAGAATAGGTCAATATTCACTGTTAACCAAACGCATTTAGGAAAAATGCTACAGCTTTTGCTTATTTTAATTTTGCAACTTATGAAGCGTCAATATATGTTTTTAATTTGCATATTAAAACTAGTGTAGGACATGGCAAATGTAAATTATTTAATTGAATTTTCATTTGCATTTTGCACTAAATGTTGCACATATGTATGGGAAAATGTAAATTGAAATACATTGCCATTTTACATATTGCATTGCCATTTTGCATATTACATTTCAAATTGAATTTTGCTATCCATATGCTTCCATACAGCTGGTGTGTGAAGGGTCATTTCTTAAAGGGCACGTATTAGGCCCTTTTTACAAGATGTAATATAAGCCTCCGATGTCCCCAGAATGTGCCTGTGAAGTTTCAGCTCAAAATACATTTACCATTTTGAAAATGCCCATTTTGAGTAGAAGCAAAAACATGCTGTTTTCGTATCTTTAAATGCAAATGAGCTGCTGCTCCCCGCCCCCTTTTCCAGAATAGGGCTGTTCCTTTACAGCTCATACCTCTGATACCAAAAACATCTGTTTGGTTTTGATTGTCATGTCTATCGCGCTCACGTGACATGGCAGTTGTTTGTCATCATGGAAGCTTATTATTTGCATGCATTTTAAAGCCATATCAGTTTAAACTTCTGATACACGGTTTTCTGAGCGCACACATCCGAAGCATGCGCACAGAAAGCGGCTGTCACACGGCATGTGAGTACTAAACTAAGTTCTATTTCATGTCTTATTGCGCTTAAAATGTCAAATACACACAACGATAAGTAAAAAAAAAAAACACACAAAGTTTACATAAACAGTTGGTTATGTCTGGGAAGGTAATCAGCTGGGGAAAAAATCACATGTTTATATTAGTAAAGTATTAGTATTAGTTTATTAGTTATATCTGTGTATTAAGTGGCAGCAGTGTAATATACAGTACCTACTGCTGTCTATGCTGTTAATATGACCCAAACAATAAAATAAAAACAGAAAATGAATCACTGCTCTTGAATGAATAACTTCAGTAGCTTTAATAGGAGGGCAGGTTGCATGCCAGGATCGCTTCATTGTCGATGTGTGTCCAATGCTTGCTAAAACAAAATGTACCTTCGTTAGCTAGCTTTGCTAGCTGTGTACAAAACAGGTGGGAAGGGGGCGCTCTATAGACATAAGGAGACTCCATATATGGCTCGGAGGTGGGCTTATTCAAATAGCTAGGTATCTATGTAGAAACCGGCTACTAATTGAAATAGCTCACTGGAATGAGCTTGAAATAGAAGCTTGTCTAATTGAAATAGACACTGGTTTAGACTCTGACAGCCTATAACAAACTGGCTCCGTGTTTTATTTTCATACATGCCAGAAAACTAAATGAAAAAAGTGAAAATTTCATCCAATGTCATCCCCGTTAAAAGCACAGTAGCACAAAAATGAGGTTTTTAATTCCAAGGGCCAGCGAGGACAGTCATAAAATAAACTAAAATATGATTTAACATTATGTTCTGGAATAAACAGATACCATACTTACGTTTGAGACAGATTACCCAGCTCATCTGAAATTTCCCAAATTATAAGTGACAGTAGGGGTGTCTCGGGCATAGAAGCATGATTTGATTTGAAAAACTTCAAACACACCCCACTTTCCCGAGGGGTCAGCGTCCGGCCCAGGAAATGAGAAAGTGGGCTCCTGATGTCAGTGTTGAACCCCTGGGTGGAATGCCGGGTCAGATCAGGGGCTCTCCGGGAAGATCAGAGATCAGGCCTGTTTACATTTCAACTCAGGATATTTCTATCAGGCTGGCCAAACTGCTCCGCGTTCCCAGGCTCCTCGCTCACAGTCCTGAAAAGGAGCACAAGCCCTCTTTATGTCTCCTTTCCCTCCGTGCTCTTGTCCCTCCCTCCTGCTTCTCTCTCTCTCCCCTTCACTGCCTCCAGGGTCAAAGTCAAAGTACAGCTTCAGCAGAGAGTGGGAGGTGAAAAAGCCTTATTCCTTATGTTCAGCATATTGTAGCTAACGCAGTGAGGACAAAATCAGAAGAGGAAGAGTGTTGGGAGCAGGACTAGGTGATATAGTTAAAAACCATTGTTTTTTTTCCCTTTTCACAATATTTGATATTTTCAACAAGTAAAAGAGTAAGAATCTTTTTCCACACAGTTTACCCCAAAATAGTAATTTACTCACCCTCTTGTCATTCCAAACCTGTATGAAACACAAAAGATGTTTTGATAAATGTTGGTAACACTATAGATTTTTGATTATTGACTTCCACTGTATGGACCAAAATGAGACAGCAATGAGACATGAGACAGCAAAGGATCTAGGATAAAGGATTAGTCTAATTAGTCTGTTAAGCAGACATTGCAGTATTCACAATTTTGTTGAATTTTTAATTAATTGTGAATACATAATTAAAAATGAAGTGGCCCTAATTATGAGTAGGAAATGTTGAGTCAATTGTCAAAGGATTGAATAGTTGGTTATTGTTAGATAACTTCTGGTATAAAACTATACCATTCTGCAACTGGATTTCTGAGTTTAACTTTCATTTCTTGTAAAGAAAACCAACGCCACACGCTTACACTTTAGTTGCTTGTTCTGGTTTTTGTATGATGTTGCCCCGTCTATCATTCAGTAAAAACAATCTCTGTAGCTTCATTAACTGACTCAAAAAACTAACCTTTTGACCTTTGCTAGCTTCTGCTGTTTTTTGCTTGTAGTAAAATGTCTATGGAGATGCTAATCTGTTTATGTGTAAATTAAAAGCCTACACTGGCATTACTTACCTGAATGTGGAATGAATGTTAATGTTAATTACCCCACGTGGAAGAAAAAAGAAGAATGCCCGAGCTGCTCCTTTCCATACAATGAAAGTGGATGAGGGCAGGGACTGTCAAGCTCCAAAAAGCACCATAAAAGTATCGTAAAATGTCTTTCTGCAATTGCATGATGTAATGTTCAAAAATGTGCAGACCTGAGATTGCTCAGAAAGGTCAATGTAAGGTCATGTTTGTTTGTCGTCTGAATTTTATGCACTGTGACCTTAGAATAACCTTTTGACAAAGATGCAACGTTGTTTTTGCATAAAGTTCTTATCTGTTGACTCGCTGCCAAATACATTTGGGATTTCACAAGATTTGTTTATTTGATATGTTGGTTGCATCTAGTTAGCATTTTTTAAAAATATATTTCACTTTATTGCCCCTATCTAAACTCAGGTTTTTGCTTGCCAGAAGTGTGTAGGGCAAACCATTTTTTTGCATCTCCACATTGTATCTCATATTCACAGAAGTCTAAAATATGAAATGTGACACTGACAGCATTTTCTCTGTCTCTGGAGAATGACATGCTGACCAAAGAATGCTCGCTGTAGCATTTCTGACACTGCTTTGGCACTCATCTCTGCTGATATATCCTCTTGATACTTTGTGGGAATAAATTAGAGAATTCATTTCAAAGTCATTACAAGAAAATTGTGATCACATGGAGACAAACCATTGTGCGACGTCCCAAACTTGCCACGTTTAGAAAAATCTGCTGTGAACCATGTAACATTCCACCTTTACAAAGTATACAGCTGAGCTCTAACATGACATGTATTTCATGTTTGTGAGCTCTGTAGGGTTTCGTTAGTGGGGTTTACTAAGCCAGGCATCTCGATTAATACTGCTCATGATTAGGGTTTGGGATTTGAGCAAACTACTAACCATATAACTAATTTTCTCACTTTTTTATAACCCACCCTTCCCTGTTTGGGGTACGAACATGAATGATACCTCAAATTGTGCATCTTGTTCAGGAGATGTTTGAGGTCACTTTTCTAAGAAATATGAGCCAGAAAACCCTAGCAAATGCGTAGCACTGCACTATAAATCACTCAGAACATCTATAACAGCAACACCCTGGCAAACACCGAAACACCTTAGATTTTATTATACTTTTTTTTTTTTAAATAGACAAGCAGCAGTAACATTTGCTTAAATTCAGGACAAAATTGTCAAATTTTTACATGACATCTCATGTGCTAGCAGTGTCACTGCTAAATTCAACAGATTTTTTCATATTAAAATGTGCATAATCATATACAGTCATTTATTATGATTCACTGGCCATGCATAAAGTTTGATATTTGAACTGCATTCAAATAAAGGATCAGATGACTAGATAATGTAAAAGTCATTGGAGTTGCACAACCTATTTCCTGTCTTTGACAGGATGTTCAAACCACATTCATTTAACCACCGTTTGCCACATTGCCAATAAGAATGTCCTCATATTTTAAAATGAGGATTTATATTAAAGAATATGTGAACTCGGGCACATTTGTTAGAAATGAAACAATGGTGGTGAATATCTAAGTCCCATTTCACCCAATGAAATGTTAAAAAATATATAAATTATTATTATTATTTTATTTTTAAATAAAATGTTGCATAAGATTTGCATGAAGGCATTTATTTGTCATTATTTTCAGTGAATGTTCTCATTAAATTCTTATTACTACAATACAGTATTTCTTTACAGTAAAATTGCTGTAGAACAACTTTTTCTTATTTTTTGGGGTGGAAATGTGTTTAATTCTAATAAAAATAATGTCAAAATGCAAAAAAACAAAACAGTAGCATGGTACAGCAGCGGTAGCACATGGTAAAACTGATACTTTGAGAAAAGCCATGTTACTAAAATTAATTTACCATGGTCCAAAACATAAAGTAAAAAAAAAAAAAAAAACACGATTAAAATCAAATAAATATGGTTGTGCAATAGTACTTCTTTGTGTCTAAAATACCATTAAATTGCAAATTTTTTTAAAACCATAGAATTGTAGGGGATTTGTGTGTATTTTTTTAAAACGCAAACAAAAAAGGACCATGGTCTAATGATGCTGAAAATTCAGCTTTGCATAACAGGATTAAATGACATTTTACAATATATTCATATAGAAAACACTGATTTGAAATTGTAATAATATTTCACAATATGACTGTTTTTACTGTATTTTTGATCAGATAAATGCCGCCTTCGTGAACATAAAAGACTAGTCTTACTGACTTAACATTTTTAGTGTATGTTTAAACATACCATGGCACTTTTATATATACTTTGTTACTGTTTAATTATACTCTAATGCACTTCAGTCTCCGAAAACTATGATATTTCCATGTTTCTTCCCATGGAAAATATTTTTATAATAATACAACAGTTCTTATTTTTGTGTGTCTGTGTACTTACTATCAAAAAGTAGCATGGGGTTACCATAATATATTTTGAGATATGGTACTGCTTCTACCAATAACAGTACTAGTAACAATATACTATGGTATATTATTTGGTATGAACCTATTTTATTTTATATAAAAACTAACAGAAAACTACCATGGTAATACCATAGTGTTTGGATATGTACGATGATAATTATTTTGAGGAATCTTGGTGTACCATGTAAATACCTTGGTATTAGCATGTGATATCACTTACCACGGTACCACCAGTGTAAAGTGTTGTAAGGGTGTAGTCTTGCTCCACACTTTCCCATCCAGCACTAATGACTCTGAATTTATAACCTGTCCATTGTGTTTGAGTCTGTGTTGGTGCTGTTCTGAGATCAGTGTACACAGTGATAAACGAGTGTGTTCTGCCCTGGGCCTCTTCGGCTGGAGCGCCGTGTCAGTTAGACTTGTTGACTCAACAAAAAGAAGAACTTGTTCTATCTAGTATTTGTCAGGCCTCTTAAATGTCTGAGGAGGAGGCTGTGCAAAGAGTCTGGGAGTCTCTCCGTGAGGCTAAATGAATCATAAAGCTTGTTAAACGTTCAAACTCCTGTATCCGCTGCTCGTACGGTAAATAACTGCAATGCTACATTCCACTCATAGCGATTGTACAGATTCTGTGTGTGTGTGTGTGTGAGAGAGAGAGAGAATTGAGTGAAAAGGGAACATTCCTCTCTCACTCCCACTCTCTCTCTCTCTCGTCCTCCCCCGCTGCCACTCCACCCCCTGCTTCCTTCCTGTTCTTATTTTAGCATCTATTGGATGTTTTTCCCACATCCGGCAACAAAGAGAAGCTTGTGCCATATACCAACAGCATGTTCACGCATGGCAAGCATTCAAGGGCACGATCAAATATTTTCATAAAATTGTTGAAGGTTTCTTTAGTCTGTATGTAGGTCTCTCGCTCTCTGCATGTGATTGGATCATTTCTGCTTACAGAAGCCTGGAAGGGAAAATGATTTTCCTATAAAATAATACTTTTATAGTGATAACTTTTTGACATGAAGCAAAAAACGAGGCATTTACTCAACACTCATTCAAATATTACAGTACTTGTGAAAAGTTTGGAAACATTATGATTTTTAAATGTTTTGAAAGAAGTCTCTTCTGCTCACCAAGATGCAGTTATTTGATCAAAAATATAGTAAAACCACTAAAATTGAAATATTATTACAGTTTAAAATGTCTGTTTTCTATTTGAATATATTTTAAAATGTAATTTATTCCTGTGATCAGAGCTGAATTTTCAGCATCATTACTCCCGTCTTCAGTGTCACATGATCTTCAGAAATCATTCTAATATGCTGATTTGCTGCTCAAGAAACATTTCTGATTATTATCAGTGTTGCAAACAGTTGTACTGCTTCATATTTATGCAGAAACCATAAACTACAATTCATATGTTTGGGTGTGTGCATGTGTGTTTTAATAGAATAGATGCTTTTATTCAGCAAATATGCATTAAAGTGATGAAAAGTGACAGTAAAACATTTATAATGTAACACAAGTTTCTATTAAAATATTTTTTATCTTTTTATTCATCAAATAAAATGTTTCCACAAAACATTAAGCAGCAAAAACTGTTTTGACATTAATAATAAGAACCATTATTAAAAACTGAGCACCAATAACAATTGAGAAGCAAATCAGCAGCAAATGTTGACTGGAGTAATGATGCTAAAAATTCAGCTTTGATCACAGGAATAAATTACATTTTAAAATATAATCAAATAGATTTTTTTTGTTTTCAAATTGTAATAATATTTCACAATATTATTGTTTTTACTATATTTTTGAGCACATAAATGCAGCCTTGGTGAGCAGAAGAAACGTCTGTCAAAAACATTATTGTTTTCTAATTTTTTGACAAGCACTGTATATAATTTATTTTACATACGCATGCATGTCCAACTTTAGAGATGCTTTTGAATCGTTGGAAATTCATGGGTTGGTTTGATTTTTTTTTTTTAATAAATGCGATTACTTAAAGGGGTCATATGATGCGATTTCATTTTTTCCTTTCTCTTTAGAGTGTTACAAGCTCTTGGTGCATAAAGAAGATCTGTAAAGTTGCAAAGACTAAAGTCTCAAATCCAAAGAGATATTCTTTATAAAAGTTAAGAGTTAGCCACACCTACCTATGTCCTCATATTTTAAAATGAGGATTTATATTAAAGAATATGTGAACTCGGGCACATTTGTTAGAAATGAAACAATGGTGGTGAATATCTAAGTCCCATTTCACCCAATGAAATGTTAAAAAATATATAAATTATTATTATTATTTTATTTTTAAATAAAATGTTGCATAAGATTTGCATGAAGGCATTTATTTGTCATTATTTTCAGTGAATGTTCTCATTAAATTCTTATTACTACAATACAGTATTTCTTTACAGTAAAATTGCTGTAGAACAACTTTTTCTTATTTTTTGGGGTGGAAATGTGTTTAATTCTAATAAAAATAATGTCAAAATGCAAAAAAACAAAACAGTAGCATGGTACAGCAGCGGTAGCACATGGTAAAACTGATACTTTGAGAAAAGCCATGTTACTAAAATTAATTTACCATGGTCCAAAACATAAAGTAAAAAAAAAAAAAAAAACACGATTAAAATCAAATAAATATGGTTGTGCAATAGTACTTCTTTGTGTCTAAAATACCATTAAATTGCAAATTTTTTTAAAACCATAGAATTGTAGGGGATTTGTGTGTATTTTTTTAAAACGCAAACAAAAAAGGACCATGGTCTAATGATGCTGAAAATTCAGCTTTGCATAACAGGATTAAATGACATTTTACAATATATTCATATAGAAAACACTGATTTGAAATTGTAATAATATTTCACAATATGACTGTTTTTACTGTATTTTTGATCAGATAAATGCCGCCTTCGTGAACATAAAAGACTAGTCTTACTGACTTAACATTTTTAGTGTATGTTTAAACATACCATGGCACTTTTATATATACTTTGTTACTGTTTAATTATACTCTAATGCACTTCAGTCTCCGAAAACTATGATATTTCCATGTTTCTTCCCATGGAAAATATTTTTATAATAATACAACAGTTCTTATTTTTGTGTGTCTGTGTACTTACTATCAAAAAGTAGCATGGGGTTACCATAATATATTTTGAGATATGGTACTGCTTCTACCAATAACAGTACTAGTAACAATATACTATGGTATATTATTTGGTATGAACCTATTTTATTTTATAAAAACACTAATTGAAAAGAACCATGGTAATACCATAGTGTTTGCATATGTAAGATGGTAATTCTTTGATGTACCTTGGTGTACCATGTAAATACCTTGGTATTAGCATGTGATATCACTTACCACGGTACCACCAGTGTAAAGTGTTGTAAGGGTGTAGTCTTGCTCCACACTTTCCCATCCAGCACTAATGACTCTGAATTTATAACCTGTCCATTGTGTTTGAGTCTGTGTTGGTGCTGTTCTGAGATCAGTGTACACAGTGATAAACGAGTGTGTTCTGCCCTGGGCCTCTTCGGCTGGAGCGCCGTGTCAGTTAGACTTGTTGACTCAACAAAAAGAAGAACTTGTTCTATCTAGTATTTGTCAGGCCTCTTAAATGTCTGAGGAGGAGGCTGTGCAAAGAGTCTGGGAGTCTCTCCGTGAGGCTAAATGAATCATAAAGCTTGTTAAACGTTCAAACTCCTGTATCCGCTGCTCGTACGGTAAATAACTGCAATGCTACATTCCACTCATAGCGATTGTACAGATTCTGTGTGTGTGTGTGTGTGAGAGAGAGAGAGAATTGAGTGAAAAGGGAACATTCCTCTCTCACTCCCACTCTCTCTCTCTCTCGTCCTCCCCCGCTGCCACTCCACCCCCTGCTTCCTTCCTGTTCTTATTTTAGCATCTATTGGATGTTTTTCCCACATCCGGCAACAAAGAGAAGCTTGTGCCATATACCAACAGCATGTTCACGCATGGCAAGCATTCAAGGGCACGATCAAATATTTTCATAAAATTGTTGAAGGTTTCTTTAGTCTGTATGTAGGTCTCTCGCTCTCTGCATGTGATTGGATCATTTCTGCTTACAGAAGCCTGGAAGGGAAAATGATTTTCCTATAAAATAATACTTTTATAGTGATAACTTTTTGACATGAAGCAAAAAACGAGGCATTTACTCAACACTCATTCAAATATTACAGTACTTGTGAAAAGTTTGGAAACATTATGATTTTTAAATGTTTTGAAAGAAGTCTCTTCTGCTCACCAAGATGCAGTTATTTGATCAAAAATATAGTAAAACCACTAAAATTGAAATATTATTACAGTTTAAAATGTCTGTTTTCTATTTGAATATATTTTAAAATGTAATTTATTCCTGTGATCAGAGCTGAATTTTCAGCATCATTACTCCCGTCTTCAGTGTCACATGATCTTCAGAAATCATTCTAATATGCTGATTTGCTGCTCAAGAAACATTTCTGATTATTATCAGTGTTGCAAACAGTTGTACTGCTTCATATTTATGCAGAAACCATAAACTACAATTCATATGTTTGGGTGTGTGCATGTGTGTTTTAATAGAATAGATGCTTTTATTCAGCAAATATGCATTAAAGTGATGAAAAGTGACAGTAAAACATTTATAATGTAACACAAGTTTCTATTAAAATATTTTTTATCTTTTTATTCATCAAATAAAATGTTTCCACAAAACATTAAGCAGCAAAAACTGTTTTGACATTAATAATAAGAACCATTATTAAAAACTGAGCACCAATAACAATTGAGAAGCAAATCAGCAGCAAATGTTGACTGGAGTAATGATGCTAAAAATTCAGCTTTGATCACAGGAATAAATTACATTTTAAAATATAATCAAATAGATTTTTTTTGTTTTCAAATTGTAATAATATTTCACAATATTATTGTTTTTACTATATTTTTGAGCACATAAATGCAGCCTTGGTGAGCAGAAGAAACGTCTGTCAAAAACATTATTGTTTTCTAATTTTTTGACAAGCACTGTATATAATTTATTTTACATACGCATGCATGTCCAACTTTAGAGATGCTTTTGAATCGTTGGAAATTCATGGGTTGGTTTGATTTTTTTTTTTTAATAAATGCGATTACTTAAAGAGGGGCGTAACATTTCCTTCTCACGCTTGAGGTATTCGGCCAATCATAACGCATTGGATAGCTGGCCAATCACAGCATACCTCGCTTTTTCAGACCGATGAGTTTTGTAAAAATCGACGCGTTTCAAAAAGGCGGGGCATAGAGGAGAAACAATAATGTACAGTATGTGGAAAATAATGTGTTTTTTTAACTTTAAACCGCATAAACACATTTCATTACACCAAATACACAAAATAATGTTCTTTTTAGCAGCATCATATGACCCCTTTAAATATGTTTAACACCAGCATATTTATATGACTCGTTTAGCAAATGTATTATGGTTTCCATGGTGTTTTGCTTATATTTCCTGCTTATACTTCATGCTGATTAAGTTCAGCTATACAGAGAGTGCAAATTATTATTATTTTTTTAGTCCCATGTGGATTTCATTTCTAAATACATTTTTTTTTCTTGGACAAAGTCTCCATTTATTGATAAATGAGAGTCTCACTGTGGGTTTGTGTGTGAAACCCGGTCACCTCTGTTGGTGCTTTGGTTCCAAATCCAGTTCTGTCTTCAGAGGATTCACAAACAAACAAACGCACACAATGTATGTGCATACATATCTATATTTGTATGACAATACAAATGAGATCAGCCTGGTAAAGAAGATTAGCAAAGGAAATTGTGTTCTCAAATAATGGATGGATCATTCATGATTTCAGAGCATTTATTAAGTGTTTACAACTATTTAAACACTACAGTTAGGCAAAAGACATTCAGACTTTATCAATATTTAATTTTCTGCTATTGAAGTGGAATTTGTCAGCAGAATTTGTAAATATTTAATGTTTCAGTTGCAATTACTGTATGATGTAGATTATAAATTTTAAGAATATTCAATGATTTTAATAATAATAAGACAGCATTATATTAAAAAAAGGAACATTTTGAATTCTGCCCTCACTTTGGTGTCTCTCATCCTGAAATTATTCCACATCATATTCAATATGCTGAAACAGAGTGAAACTACAGATAGGAGATGGAAATAGAGTGGAACTACTTACTACTTAGAACACAATACTAATATAAATTTATGGCATATGGTTCTTTAAATGTCTGCAATTCTGCATTACACAGCTTTGTAAATAATAAATTCAACATACTGAATATGAATGACCCATAAAACTTAAACAATGCTTTAGAGGATCCGAAGTTGAATGGCTGCTACAAGTTTGTTGTATGATGTGCTGAGTGATGCAAATAACTGAATCTAATTATCTTGAATGTTACTATTAACACAGCTGACACTTGTGTTTTTGTTTTCCCACCAAAAATGATGTCACTTCGTGGAGAGTGATTTAATTAAGGAGCTTTTGATATTATGAACATTACAGAAGATTCACAGGCTAGAAAGTGACTAAGAAAATGATTACTATTTAAAAACAAACAAACAAAAAAAAAAATACAAGAAACATCTTAAAGGGGTCATATGATGTTGCTAAAAAAGAACATTATTTTGTGTATTTGGTGTAATGAAATGTGTTTATGCGGTTTAAGGTTAAAAAAACACATTATTTTCCACATACTGTACATGGGGGCGTGTTAGAACGAGCCGTTTTAGGTATTTTTATAAAGAATATCTCTTTGGATTTGAGACTTTAGTCTTTGCAACTTTACAGATCTTCTTTATGCACCAAGAGCTTGTAACACTCCAAAGAGAAAGGAACAATTGAAATCGCATCATATGACCCCTTTAAATATGTCATCTTAGTCTTTCATTAATAAGTTCTTCATTTTAAAAGTCACTGATGTAAATATTTATTGTAACACTTTTTTATTATATATTAATCCATATGGTGGTGGCATAAAAAAATGTACTGCATAGGAATGACTGATTTTAGGATCACCAGTCATTTTTACCCCAGACTCCATAATAGCTATAAGGAAGCCATTCTGGACTTTGCCTGACTCACTGCTGATAGACTGTTTGTGACAATTCCCTGCGCTTCTGTTAAGGTTGTGGCCTTGTGGGATATATTCTAAGCAGTGTGATAAAATAGGAAGTACCTTAAGTGGTTGGGTCTTTGTTGCAAAACACATGCACACTTGCCTCAGGCCTCTAATCCAGAGATGAATGTGTCATACTGTAGGAGCGCTCGCTCCTGAATGTGCATGCTTAAATTAACATGCTTGTCATGAAGTTTATAGAATTATGGCTCAAAGAGTCCGAGGCATTATTTTAAATCACATTCAAGCTGGTCCACGCCGATTGTTGCTCTATATAGTGTGCAACATTCAGGTTATGGAAGAAAGATTCCAGTTCATTTTCTTCAATGATCAAACCTCTCACATGCCTTTGAGCTTATTTGATTTTTATTAATGGCTATGGACAAAATGAAAGCTGCTTTACAAAATGGGCAGCCACCGTTACAGTGGAGATTGATTTCAGCAGGATCACATGACTTCTTCTCCACTCCCTGTCTCTCTACCTCTGTTTTCCTTGCTTTCTCTCTCTCTCTCTACCTTTCTTTCAGCTGTACAATGTAAAGCCACTTTGGAAAGCTGCTTCACACGCAACTCACACGCAACCAGCCTCACATGTACAAACATGCGCTGATATGGAGACTTGCTGCAACCTTGAACTTGCAGCAAGTAACTTTCAGTAAAGACACAGCAGCTGTGCAGCGATAACCCGCAGTATGCTTGCTAACAGAGCTGGGGAAGTTACTTGGAAAATCTAGCTGTGAAGTGTACTTAATTGTATTGAATGTGCACTTGTAGAGTACTTTAAATCTGAAACACATATTAAAAAACTGTACTTGCAGATAAGATAATATTAATGAAAAGGCCACTTAAGTGCACTTAACTTTCATGACTTTCTTAACACACTTAACTACACTTTTACAAAATTGCAGTTTGTAATAATGTCAAATTAAAAACATTTCCCTTAAATTACATTTGAAATAATTCTGCTTTAGTAATCTTTTGTTATGCTTTAAATAAGTAACATTAGGTTGATGTTAACTAACATACTAAAGCACATGCAAAGTAACATATTCTTTTTGTATTATTCTAAGTAAATGTATTGATTTAAATGTACTAAATTGCAACTTCATTATTACAAATGTGTAATTACAGATGTTTAAATACATGACATTCAAGTCTCAGTAGAAAGGACATTTAAGTGTATCACAATTTACCATAGATGCTTGTACATTCAACAGCATATCTCGGTGCATTTTAAACTCATTTTAAACTTTTTCATTCAATTGTAAATAACATGCAGTTAAGTGTCTGAAAACATTACATTCAGTTTGCACTAAGAATATTCTTTGAAAATGTATTATTTGCATAATAAGGGCTCTTTATTACACGCTTAAGAGCGCTGATTTATTTATTTATTTTAAAGCTGTTAAAAGTTAAAAGCTGCGTAATCTTATTGTCAAGTTGTTAAAGTATTGCAGACTAACCTCACATATGTGTATATATCTAAGACATTTAGATTTTTCATTACATGACCACTTTAAGATACTGTTTTTCTCATTGGAAAAGTAGCTGCTTTGAAAACAACTAAAATACTTTAATGCTACTGAAAACGTACTGAATTTTAGTTATTCCTCAGCTGCATGCTATTGCCGTTGATTTAGCCTCCCTGATTTGTGTGAACATTTCCTTGTGTTGTACTTTTGCACAAGCTTCAATGGTAAACACATGGAGTTTAGGACTCATAAAGCCCTATATTTTTTGGTGTCATCCAATCAATCCGTCCTCTGCTAAATTCTCACACTTGCTGTCAAAAGAGAGAGGTTTTGGCTGCGTGACAGCACCAGAAACCCAACAATTTGCTAACCACAACAATGGCGGGTCACAACCACTGAATCACTCCAAACACACTATCACTCCGAGCGCAGCTCAGTAAATGGCCGCTTGTTGATAGATGGTGAGGTTAGAAGTTGTTTTGTATGTGTGCCTCTCTTTTCCCATGTTCTTGGCTGTGGGACCTCAGCCTGGGTTTGTGCATGCGGCTGCCAATATCGGTCTACAGGCCTTAGTCGGAATTTCAGAAGTGTGTGGGAGTTGAGTAGAGTTCAGCTCCTACTGCGTTCCCTCTCTCTCTTGGATTGTGAAATCATCTCATAATGTGCTCCTTTGTTGGGTTTCTTAGCCCGTATGTGGTTAATTGAAGGAATTGTTGTGCTGTCCTAAAGTCAGTCAACTGCTTGAATGTTGTTTAAAATAGTTGGGAGCGAAGCCAGACCGTATGGTGAGCTGAGTCCGCTGTAAACTTTAGCATCGTGACAGTAAGCATTTTTAGTTTTAAGCTCAGGAGAGGATTTTACGGCTGAGATCCAAAAACAAGTGCGTTCCAAAAATAGCTTGTACTATTTCTCAATTTTCAGGCTTTTTGCATTAAGCGCACAAACTTGTCCATCGTTCTCCTGTTGGTTATGAAAAGATGTTTTGTTGAACAAGTGATCTTGTTCGATTTAGAGACATAAACAATAGTGTCTGAGCCCAGAATTAACCCCTGTGTCCCATGTTCCCACGGGAGATTAACTGCATTCTGATTTGAATGAAGCGTTCAGGGATGCATTATGGGAACTTCAGGCACTTTGAGCAGAATCATAATGCAACAAATCCAAAGTGCAAACATTGTCCCACACGTCGATTACAAGCTTTCGGAACTATTTGGAATTGGAACTATTAGGATTTTTTAAATGATTACATTTTTTTATTTATTTGAGGAAGATCACTTTGTTGCCATCTAAAAAAATCCTACATTTTGAAGTTGAAATGTATAATGCTAAAATAATAAAAACAACACAATTACATAAGTATTGTACGGTGGACCAGTAGTGCACAACACAACGAAATCTCCACAACGCATAGGACTAATTTTGTTGTGTCGCGACTTGTTTCTGTTGTGTTGTGCTAATTTCGTTGTGTTGCGGCTTCATACTTTGTGTTTGTTAGACATTACTGGAACATGTTCATAGTTTGCCATTTGATTTTGTGTATACCAGCATTCAGTTCAGGATAGGTACAATTAATTTTATTTATGTATGTATGTATGTATGTTTTTTTTTGTTTTTATGTTCACCAAGGCTGCATTATTTGATAAAAAATACAGTCAAAAACAGTAATATTCTAAAATATTTTCAATTTTATTTGTATTTGTCTTTTTCTATAATGGCAAAGCTGAATTTTCAGCAGCCTTTACCCCAGTCTGAAGCCTTTACCCGAGATGAAATCATGCATTTTTTTTCAATGTGTATTGTGCATATTTAAAAATCAGATTTGCTTAATGAGATTTAGTGAAGTGCGTCTTTTATACTGCACTTTGTACAGCCTTTGTGGCTCATTTGAGATCAGCTATGCAGCGGTTTTTTTTTTTTTTTGTGGTTTCTGACTGCCT
>NW_015657492.1:93438-97456 GCF_001515625.1 Sinocyclocheilus rhinocerous
GGGGGGGGGGACTGTGGGCTTTGCCATTTTACTGAGAAGGTGCATAACTGGAAATGACCATTTATGGATAGAAGAGGATGTGTTGAGATTAAGATCATTTCATTAACTTAAGTAATGTTGATGCTGAAATAAGTTAAATATCAATATATGGAAGATGCACTGTGTCATAAACACAAATACAAAACACCATCATGGTAAAATAGATGACACTAGAGAATAATGTGATAAACATTCATTTATCAACATAAGATATAGCATAAAACCCAAATGTGCATTACTGATAAGGGGGGAAGCATCAAAAGTGATGTTTTGGGAATGTCAATTCAAAATTGTTTCTGCACCATTTTTTAAATAATTTATTGACAGTGACGTGGCTCCTGTAGAGTATGTTAATGCTTATGCCACCCTTGAAATGTCATTGCACTTGATAAAAAAATACCACATCAAGCATATTAAAAAACTAAATATAAAAAAGGGGTGGAAGAATTCAGCAACAGCAGAAATAGTGTTTAAAATGAAGACAAACGGGGCAGCTGTATTTATACACCTATTAAGCAAAAAAAAAAAAGGTACTAGTAGGTTAAAAGACATAACAACATTTTTTTTGTTCTTGCGTCATTTGTTTGCAGATGCCATTTAATTTGATATTGTGTTAGTTTAGTAGTATTGCGTTAAAGTTTCCACTTTTTGAGGCCACTGTGATTCAGGGCAAGAGATCTGGGATAAATAACAGCACCTCTATTGTGCTTGTAATTTACAGTTCTGTGGTGCAACTGAGAGCCTTCATCATCAAGCTCTCACTATTGAAAGACTGAACACAGCTGTTCCTGCAGCTTAACAGACTGAGCTCTGCTGGCATGGCATGAGCTTTAGCAGAGTAATCTGTTATACTTCCTATCAGGGTGCAGCTTAAAATATGATTTTCATTTCCCCTCCTACACGCTCAGACTGTCTCATCTAGCGGATTCTTTCTCCTCCTGTCTCCCATCTCTGCTCTTCTGCACACGGCTCAGTTACCAGAAGACTTTCCTAAGCCAAGCATCGCCACTGATATTGCTCATATTTAGGGTTGGGAATTTAGGCAGACTTTTCAATCTGAGGAAAAAAAGGGACAAAAGCTGTCACTGGGTTTGTGCCCTTTCAAAAGGCACACGTGTGTACCTTATTTACCCCTAAAGGGTGCATTTTAATACCTTAAATGTATATATTTGTATCTGAAGTGTACCAACCCAGTTTTCGTACCTTTTTTTCCTGAGAGTGTTAATATTAGTGTTTCAGACCTTCAATCAAGCAGCTTAAATTTATTTAGAAAAAGTGTGGTATTATTTGATTTTTGTATATTGGATGATATAGCAGGTAAATAAATAAACTTATTTAATATAATAAACTTATATTAAAGATTTAGGGTCCATAAAAAGTGATGGACCAATTTATCTTTTATACAGTTAATCGTCTGATATTTGGCCACTCTGAAATTGTCGGCATAAATCAATGCTTATAATGCAAATTTTTTTTAGTGAATTTTGTGGAAAACAAGTGTTAAATTCAGCAAATTCCTGTATGCCTCATTTACTGTCATTAAATGATGATAATAATGCTAATTATATAATACATTGCATTTATATGGCCCCCTTTACACATATGTAAAGGGGTTTTGTGACCCTGGACCACAAAACCAGTCTTAAGTGTCAATTTTTGCAAAATTGAGATTAATACATCATCTGAAAGCTGAATAAATACGCTTTCCATTGATGTATGGTTTGTTAGGATAGGACAATATTTGGCCGAGATACAACTATTTGAAAATCTGGAATCTGAGGGTGCAAAAAAATCTAAATATTGAGAAAATCATCTTTAAGTAACAGGTGTAATGTGGTGTATAATAAACAGAATATAATTTCATCTGCATTAATCTCTAGATATGTGTCGGCATCAGTCATTGAAAAACTCATATTGTTTGACTAACCATAGACTTATAATAGGACTCTTCTGACTTGTGCCAGTAAATAACCACCTAGCGACCACCCAGAACACCTTAGCAACTTAATATCAATACCCTAGTGACCTTAGTATCATTTCAGGAACATTTAGATGGGCAGATCGTGACTAAACGCACACAGCAGTACTGTATCTGCACAGGCTCATGTTTGATGTGGTTTTCACACATTTGTCAGAATCATCTCTGCGCTGGATAATGAGAGCGAAACGAGACTGCAGAAGAGATTAAACTCTGTTCTCAAGCCTGCTGAGGTGCATTCAGGCAAATGAGCGTCAGTGTCAGAGCTCTCACTAAATTAAACCTTTTCAGCCCGAGTGGAAGGATCCCGTGCCTGTCTGACAGATCGCTGCGAGAGCATCAGTCGAGAAGAGCTCCGAGAGCTAGTGGGAGGTCTTTCTCTCAACAGGGCTAGGTCTAGAGAAAATGGTAGCTGTAGTGTGTTATAGAAACAATGAAATTAAATACCCAACTAGCACACAAGGGCAGGAAATGCCCACTGAACCTGGAGAACAGAGGTCTTTTGTAGCAGCCATTGTGAAGGAGATAGCATAGGGCTTTTGTTCAGCACAGCTCAGTCAAGCAGCCTGTACCACCCCCACCTCCCCGGCAGCGTTTTCCAGCCAGTGGAGCTGCACATGGCCTATATTTCACATTAGTGCGTCTCTTTTACCAAAGACAAATCCATCATTATGAGATTCAAGCGTTTACTGCTTTTGCACTTGCTTGATTTGGGTAACCTGGCTGAAATAATGATGATACTTAATTTCAAAGCTGTAGTAGTTATTGTATTCCAGCATTTTTAGATATTCTCAAATCTCTCTCTCTCTCTTAATGCTTAAAGGTTCATAATGAATAAAAAACAAAATTCTTTAAAAAAAAAAAAAAAGTGTCGTAGTTGTTTATATCTGGTTCAAATTATATTCAGTAACTATATGCAGAAACTGCCAACTAAATTAAAGTCATGTGGTATGATGAACAAAGTCATGTGATTCAGATAAAAAAAAAGCCTTAACAGGAAATGATATCATAAAGGACCTCTGCACACCCTCATGACTGTGTCAAGGTCAACAAGTCTTTTAAAATATCATAAGTCTTTGTATGACAATGAAAGGTTAGTGCAATATGTAATGTCAAAAGGAGTCAAAAAAACAAAAAATGCATGTGATTTCGTGATATTTGTAAATATGACTGAATAATACCTTGTAAATATATATTTAAAAGTTGAACATAAAAGGTGTGGAAATTCACATGTATTCAAGGTGTAAGGGATTTTTTTTTTTTTTGAACAGTTTACCAGTTGGTTACACCACATTATGTTTTTCTTGTCATTTAATGTATTATTATTACTTTTTATATATATTTTTTCTTTACAATTTAAGCAGCCAACAGTAAAACCGAGTATCCAGACTTTTTAAAATACATGTCTTGTATATATTTCACTGACGCAAGAAACATAAAAAAAAGGACCCACTTTATATTAAGTGGCCTTAACAACTATGTACTTACATTTAAATTAATAATTTGGTACAATGCACTTATTGTGTACATACATGTTTTTACATTGTACTTATATTTTAAAAATACCTGCATGTAATTACATCTGTAATTAATTTCTGTAATTACATTTATAATTACACAGTTGACCCATCCCTTACACCTTAACCCACCCTTAAACCTACCCATACCAACAAACCTGTCCCTAACCTTACCCATTTCCCACCTCAATAGTGCGCGTGCGTGTGCGAGCGAGCGAGTGAGAGAGAGAGAGCGAGAGAGAGCGAGCGAGCGCGAGAGAGCGAGCGAGAGAGAGAGAGAGAGAGAGAGAGCGAGAGAGAGAGTAAACTCTGAATATTCCATGAATATTTATTTAAATTGATTTATTCTTTTAATTGTATATGTTGTATGTTTTATATGAAGAGATCATTTGCAAAAACCGATAACCGATTAAAAAACAGAAGCCGACAAGGGCGCTTGTCGGCTTCTGCAGTAAAACGTGAACTCGCGATGCCTTGAAAGTGG
>NW_015657492.1:97554-100544 GCF_001515625.1 Sinocyclocheilus rhinocerous
AGAACTTTTATTAACAAAACGAATAAAAATACACCATGCTATAGGGCAGGCTATGCCTAATATAAAATAACAAATAACTTACATAAAGTGGAAATGAGTAAACATGCATAATATATAAACAAATAAATAAGAAACATAGAAAGTTTATTAGCAAAACGAGTAAGAAAGCTTGGAGGCACGGCATACACCTTGATGTTTTATTACTATAAAAAAAATAAAAACGACGGTGGCCGGTGGGCAAGTGACGTAACCGGTGTTGCAGCTTAATAACAGTATCACCGTCAGCACCGTCTATCGCGGCAAGCCTATACGACACATTGGTGTCACGGTTCGGTACGTTTTCGATTTGGGGGGCGGGGTAATTGTTTACGTCGCAATGTTGGAAATATTTCTGTTTTAAACCATGAAGGCGAGCAAATGGATATCACACAAGCAACGTGCAAACTTTTCGCAAGATTAATGCCGGTGAACATCTTAATCTCAGTCAATTCACTATGCGTGCCCGTCCGCTACGCCACTGGCGTGACACGTTGCCTGTTACGTCGTTTGGGCTGTCTTGTTGAGCGCAGTGGCACTGAGAAAATTATATTTCACACACTTTAAGCTCTTTTATTTTCCAAATGTAATATAATTAGTGCAACGAATCGTTCGGTTTGTAATGTGTACCGAACCAAAATCCTCGTACTGAATGAATCAATACGAATACGTGTATCGTTAAACCCCTAATATATATATACACACACACACACAATATTTAGTTTTTATTTATTTATTTATTTTCAGAAATGGTGAAGAAATTTTTGTTTTGAACATGTTACATCAAGTCACAATGATGACCTGATGCTTGGATACGTGGTTCAGTGCTGGAGGGATTTTTCATTGACTGTCCTTAGAGTTGAAGGTGACGTAAAGATTGAGGGTGACAACAGTGTCATATCCAGGGCATGCTAAAAAATAAATAAATAACATAATACAAAAGCAGTACAGATATGGTCATTGAATGTGACGACCTGTCATGCCGAGTTTGATGGACTCCTTAGTGACTATAGTGTGTGTGTGTGTGTGTGTGTGTGTGTGTGTGTGGTTTTTGGGCAGCTGGTGCCATGACATTGTCTTGCTGTGGGGTCTCGGCATGTTAATGTTTGTGTGCTTCTCTTGGTGAGAGCACCTCAGATCACCCACTGCCTTTGTGTACCACAATTTTACATGATAAATTTACTTTCAGTAATTGTTATAGATTAAGCTCAGATCTCCGCCTGCTGTGCTCTATGGATGGACAAGTTTTATAATGCATAGATATGTTTCCAACAAGTAAATATAAAATGAATTCAAGGATGGATTTATGGGAATACACATTTTCAGTATTATAAGTTTAGTACTGATTATTGTAATTGCGACTGTATTTCTCACAACCATTTATTTCTTATATTTACAACGGTAATTTCTTGTTTTTTCAGTTTCATGTTTCGCAATCAAGACCTAGTTTAAGTTTGTTGAATGTTAAGCCACAAATTGAAGATATAAGAAAGCAGCCTTGATGTACCATAATCCATCATTTTTCATAATTTTGTGAAATACTGTGTGGCATCAAAATCAGTCATTCAAAACACATTTAATGGTTAATATACAATTATGTGGAGCATACAGTTATATGATTTCACTGTGGGTGGAGCTAGCCAGTTTAATGCAACAAAAAAAAACAAAACAAAAAAAACGTATTACAACAGTACTTGGATACACTAAAATTTCAGCATTGAATGTGGACTTGTAGTGTACTTCAAATCTTAAAAGTACAATGTATAGTATAAAAAACGTACTCGGTTACTTAACGTAACCTCGGTTCCCTGAGATACGGTAACGAGTACTGCGTCTTGCTAGACGCATATGGGGGGGAAGAAAGCCTTTTTTCTCCTGAACTGAAGCCTTCTTCATTCACGCAGTGAAACTGCACGGCCATTGGTTCGTGCAGTGTATTAAAAAATTAACCAATGGCTAGGCAGCGGAGCTGCATGAGCCTATGGCGACGAAGCCCGCCAAGCCTGCCAAAGCCCGCCAGAATGGGCGGGGCGTCTGGCTATATAAGCGGGCGTTTGCCACAGGATTCTCAGGTTACTTCGACTGAAGCGACGACTGAGTCGTGCAGCTACATAGCACGGCTAGCAACGCAGTACTCGTTCCCGTATCTCAGGGAACCGAGGTTACGTTAGTAACCGAGTATGTTCCCTCGGAAAGGACCCTGGCCTGCAATGCCGGGACTTCCAGGTTATAAAACCTTGCAAATGTGGACGGCGAGGCCCAGCCGGCCGCCTCACAGATATCCGCAATGGACACACCACTGGATCATGCCCACGACGAGGCGATGCCTCTAGTCGAGTGGGCCCGTACTCCAATGGGGCATTGAAGGCCCAAGGAAGAGTATGTTAGCGAGATGGAGTCTACTATCCATCTAGAGAGTCTTTGCTTCATGACCGGAAGCCCTTTGGTGAGGTTACCGAAGCTGACAAAGAGTTGTTCTGACTGCCTATAGGGGGCGGAACGCTCAATATAGATTCTCAGAGCTCTGACAGGGTAGCTCTCTGTCCTCTTCGGAGGGAGGAAGCGTGGAGAGCGTAATGACTTGTGCTCTGAACGGAGTGGAGAGCACCTTAGGTACGTAACCATGCCTTGGTTTCAGGACGACTTTAGTGTCGTTAGGCCCGAATTCCAGGCAGGCAGGGCTAATAGAGAGCGCCTGCAGGTCCCCTATTCGCTTTACTGATGCTAGTGCTAGAAGCAGAGCAGTCTTCCCTCAGCACCGTGGGCAGATCCCATGAAGGGACGAGGCGGATTCAGCCTCCTGGCACCCCTTAGAAAGCGGATGACCGCGCTGTGTCTGCCCACCGTTTGACCCTCGATAGGGGCATGAGAAGCCGCTATAGCCGCCACATAGACTTTGAGCGTGGATAGGGAGCGTCCCTTATCCAGCAGCTCTTGCAGAAATGACAATACCT
>NW_015657493.1:0-4450 GCF_001515625.1 Sinocyclocheilus rhinocerous
TAATGGTGGTCCTGAACCGTAATTTAACCAACTTTAAGGGTCTCTAGGACAAACTCTTTAGCACCACCACCAGTGCCCATATAATTCTCCATATTAAAATTACTCTGAATTCAAATTGAACTAATAATGGGAGTGGGCCAGTGGGTTTGACGGTTGCACTTTTATTAAATCACCAAATTAAGTACAGTCGTGGCCAAAAGTTTTGGCAGGGACATACATTTTGTGTTTTCCAAAGTTTGCTGCTTCAGTATTTGTAGATGATTTTTTGCACGTTTCTATGGTATAACTATGAAAAACAAAGATCAGCATATCATAAGTTTTAAAGGCTTTTATTGGCAAAAAAATATAATGAGTCAATAATTACAGTGTTGACCCTTGTTCTTCATAACCTCTGCAATTCGCTCTGGCATGCTGGATATTAGCCCCACGAGTTATTATGTCGTGGCCACGACAAAACTAAGTGAACCGAAGACATCCCCTCCGGTCACCGTAGTTATGTAATGGTGAAGCCAAAAACCTTATGTTGCTCCAATCGGGATGTTGTGGCACGACCGATATACTGAACTGAAAAATATCTATAGTTGGAAAGGTCCGAAATATATGTTGTGCAAGTCTTATAAACTACAAAAAACGTAGTGGAGGTTGTTGCTGCTAAAAGAGGATCTACTACGGGATCTGCTCATTCCTGTTTGTAATTATCAAGTGTTCATGAAAATCCGGTGTATTTGATTGGGGTTGGAGCTAAACTTTGATGGAAGGCAGATTTTCAGGAACAGGATTGAGCAACTCTGATCTACTGGATACTAATTTCAAGGGTTCAATTACTTTCTCCAGTCTCTACTGTGAATGCTTACTCAATATCTTCAGTAACAATTTGAGAAGTACAACAGTTTGTGTGTTATAAGTTCAGTCAGATTGTGTTTGTGTATGACTGTGAACAATATCAGACCACATTATAGGAATACTTACATACCACATACTTTCTCTTGCATCTGTACACAACACTCTAAATCATGCTGGAAAATGTGAATTTGTCAATTACAGTCAGTTAGTCTTACCACAGTAGCCATTCAAATGAACCAAACATTAACCCGTCTTAACCGCATCTCCCATTGATTCCCTGTGAAAACCGGTTCTTATTGTTTCTCAGGCTTTTTGTGGCAACTCAAGAGAACATAATGGAAGATGCTCTGCAAAGACTGAAGACGGTCCACACGCGATTCATGAAGGAGTTTTCTTAGTGTCATCTTCAGATTATCAGATCTGTTTAACCCTTGAATGCATGAATGTTTCACCAATCAGCAACTCAAAATATATATCTAAACTGATCCAATAGTATACAACTGTTCTGATATTTTAATAACAATTCTAAAGTAATAAAATAAAGCGTGTTATTGTCTGTTGGAAATTGGAAGTGTGTTTTGAGCAACTGCTTCACTGCCATCATCACTTACATTCAGGTACATTCAGCATCTGGCTCATATTGGGGATCCGAACCTTTCAATCAGGGCCGGACTGGGACGTAATTTCAGGCCGGGAAATCTTACACTCATCCAGGCCACACAGAAAAAAAGGGGCCAAAATCGCACCTTTTGGGGTACTTTTGGGGTAGGTAGGCTAATACCTTAAGGGTACGAATTACTACTCTTAAGGTACTAATATGTACCTATTAGGGGTAAAAAAGGTACAAAGATTTCCTTTTAAGGGTACTGTTCCAGTGACAAGATGTTGTACCCCAAAAGGTGCGATTTTGGGCACTTTTTTTGTATTTAGCCTATATATCCACAAAAATTTCTGAAACCACGACAACCCTGTTATTTGTATGGCCATCACATAAAAAGGTCTAAATCCTTAGTCTGGGGCCGTGGAAAATATTTAAAGGTTCTCTCTTGAACTGCACCATTTCACTTCCCTTTTCTTCATTTTCCCCAATAACTTCACTAGCAGGTCTACTGTTATGAACAGAACTGTGTCCACCTTGTTGAAAACAACCACCTCATTTCTTGAATTTGTTAGCACAGAATGTTATTTATCTTAAAATGACTTAAATACCCTAGTTTTAACAAATCTATGTTTCATATAAATATACACTAAATCCAGAAGAACTGTGGCAATGTCACCAAAATGTTCAGTTTCTTGCACAGGCCAGTCGTTTCGCTTCATAAGACCTCAATATATTGTCAGAAGTCACAGGAATTGATTTTGTGTTGCCTGATTTGCTTTTTTGACTCTCAAAGTGCCTTTAGCCATTGACTTGCATTTTATGACTCACCAAAGAGCTAAAAACCTTCTTTACTGTTCAACTGAATGTCACCTACATCTTTGATGGCCTGAGGGTGAGTAAATAAACAGTGAATTTTCATTTTTGGATGGATTGTACATTTCAATGCTGTTTACTTTCATATGTATGTTACCCATATATCAGTTAGAAGTGTATTCTTACAATTAAGAAACCACTACAATGTTTTTATTAGGCTGTCATAAACTTGCAAAAAAAAAAAAAAAGTTAAATGAAGTTCTGTCAGGACCACTATCATCAAAATGTTTGACACTTAGCATACAGTTTAGATTGGCGGTATGGTTCTGTTCTGCGCAAAAACTCCCTGTCATGAATGAGCACGGAGAGCAGCAATAACCCCCTTAGAATAAACAGAACAGAACAAAATGGAGATATCATTAATGCTCTTATTGATATTTTAGTGTAACAACATTATTCAAGATAAAAGGAGTCTGATTCAACAAGAATATCAGAAAGCCAAGTCCTGACTGTGGTGAAAGGAGGAGTTGGGGATGGAGGAGGGTAATTTACTCCTGATCAAATTATTTCTGTGATCAAAGCTGAATTTTCAGCATCATTACTCCAGTCTTCAGTGTCACATGATCTTCAGAAATCTACATTTAAGTTTACATTTAGTCATTTAGCAGACGCTTTTATCCAAAGCGACTTACAAAAAAGATGTAACTATGAAATTACTTGAACACTCTGTCTTCAGGCTCATAAACCAGTAACACTTTAAAAAACTGTTCCATCATTAAAATGAATATTCACACAGGAACAAATGAGTAATGCAATATTAAGACTTTAGTAACTAATATTAAGTAACAAGAATCTCTGATTAATGAATTAGTCATTTATAGTGCTTAGTCCAATGTGGTAGTTCACTATTAGCTAATCACTAATATTTTTTCATACCTCCCACAGAACTACTAAGAACTACTGTATATAAACATTCATAATTAATATGAACCTATCTGTGTAGCAGTATGCATCATTAATTCTAAATTAATAAGTATGTGTAGAGTATTTATCATTAATTCTAAAGTGAAGGTCATGGTAACCAACCAGTAATGACTCAAGTGTATTATCAAATCCTTTAGAAGGGATTACCAATTATTTGGAACAATATTCTAAAGTGAAGATCATGATAACTCTGTAGTAATGACTGAATCATTTTAAACTTTTGAGGTTTTTGTAATAGAATACTTAACTAAAGAAGAATACTGGTGGAATGATCTTCCAAGCACAATCCAGAATGCCGAATCCTTGACAATATTTAAGCGACAGCTGAAAACTCATCTCTTGCATCAACATTTGACTGCATCCTCCTACTACTAGTAGTACCAGAAATAAATAAATAAATAAACTTTGCTTTCACTGTTCCTCAATCCCTCCCTGTTCTACTAATCTGAACAATGTCTGAAACTTTGTATTAAAAGCACTTCCTGTGTTTATTTGCCTCTTTATGGAATTATTTAAGTGTCTGTCCTGGTGTATTAGTGACAAACAGCACAGGTCATTGTGTCACTCACAGTGTCATATACAAGCCAGTCTCTGTCTCTCATTAAATCTGCACCAATAGTCCAGGAGTCACATAGAGGACAGGCTTCACAAGTTTGGAGTTGGTAAGATTTTTAAATGTTCACCAAGGCTGCATTTATTTGATCAAAAATCCAGTAAAAACTGTGAAATATTATTACAATTTACATATCTGTTTTCTATGTGAATATCTGTAAATGTCACGATGTGCCTACTGTGTAGGAACGAGGAGCGCAGAGACGACGGAGGATATCACAAAGAACAATCTTTATTAAATCAAATAAAGACTCACAGCAAGGAACACACACGTAGCACAGGGAATTGACGTTTAAGACTGGACGCAGGACTCAGGAAAACACAGGGCTTAAATACAGGAACTAAATGGGGAACACCTGGAATCAATTGGATATAATCAAACACGGGAGAAACTCAGTCATGGGGAGTATATGGGGAGCAAAACACAAGACACGGAACACAGGGGCAGTCCAAGGGCATGACATTACCTCCCCCTCCCGGAAGGCGTGTCCACGTGCCTCATAACTTCCAACGGACAGGGGGGGTGGGCGCTCTAGAGGTGGAGCAGACAGTTCAGGGGGGCCGTGCCATGGCGGAGCAGACAGTGCGGGGGGGTCG
>NW_015657493.1:5056-6926 GCF_001515625.1 Sinocyclocheilus rhinocerous
CTCTCTTTAGTCAGGCTGGTCCTGTCCTTCCTGTACATTCATAAATAAGTCTACGAGACCCGGCTGTGAAATCTGCAGCACAGATCGACCCAATCCTCCCAATCACAGCAGCGTTCAACAGGTGATTCACTCACACCTACACCTGTTCACTGTGCTGGAACGCTCTGTGTGCTGATGATTATTCTGTTTCTGTTTTAGGAAAAAGCAAGAAGAGCAAACCAGTGAAACTCAGCATACCAAGATATTTTGGACAATGCTTTGCTCTAGCTTTATGGGATCAGTTTGAGGAAGGTTCTCTTCTATTCCAGCATGACTTTGCCTCAGTGCACAAAGCAAGGTCCAGAAAGACATGGCTGGATGAGTCTGGTGTGGATGAACACAACAGATCACAAATGCACAACTGGATGAATAAGCAAAAATGCTTGTTTGAGACATGACTCCAAATGGGATGTTAATTCTGTAGATGATTTTCATTCCTCTCCTGTGGTGAGAAGTTGAGCATGGAATAGTCATCTATTTATCCCAAAATATCTTTGTTAATGTCTCAAGGAGCACGACCCACTCTTGGGACTTTGCTCCTATAAGCAAAATTTCCATATAGGACCAACGATTCAGGTTTAATAACTAAACACGTGATAAGGACTGGTTTTGAACATTCAGCTAACTGTGAAGACCTTGAATTCAACTGGTCCATCAGACCAGGAAAGTCGACTAACCAAGTGAATTAGACAACACAGAAAATACTCACAATTCAAGATCCTAACACTGTTAAACAACAATGTCCTTCCTGAAAGAGATCAGCCCGTTGGTGAAGAACAGTTTTCTCTCTGGAATTGATGTTTTATCGAGGCGCGCGGCACAGATCACAGCTGAAATACAACAGGTGTGGTATTACTTTGATAATAGTCTCTCATCTTTTATAGCATTAATATAGTATTTTGGTGCAAATTAATCTAACTCTAGGCAGCATGGATAGATTGGTGGCATGCCCTTATTTGTGGAAAACCTGTTGCCTTTTCATTTCATTTACTTTAATTTTATATTAATTTATGTAGATTTTTTTTCTTGTATCATATTGGAATTAGATAACCAATTCAAAATCTGGATCCTGAAGTAAAACCAGCCGAGAATCAAAGATTAACTGAACTGCCTCTTATTCTGAATCTTATTTTTAAGCAGTAGTCTGATTTTATGGTTACACGGGGAAACATTAATTCCTTTTGTGATTTTTATGTCAATTGATTTTAGGATGAGAGAAGAAACTATAACGAGGTGCTTGATTTGTCTTCTGGAGATCTGCACAGAGGAGGAATAAAACCCATCACCTTTGTTCGTCAAGTGGGTAGAAGCTTTATTTATATCAGTCAGAGAACAGAAATAACACATCGAAAAAAATTGTTTAAAATAATTTATTAAAAATGAAAATATCAATTATTAATCATTATTACTAATATGACTCACTGTTACCGATTTATCATGCAGCTCAAAGCATTATGGGTAGAATCTCTCGTCAGTCTATTCTGATTCATCAACACAGTTTCACTGCTGTAGAAGCCTGCACTGTGATCCACAAACACTCCTATTCTGCTGCTGATGGACTTCACAGAGAGAGCAGAGAGAGCAGTATTGTGTCTGAATGAGTAACTGGATTTAGAGCAGCGCAAACTCCAGGACTGATCATTATATCCAAACACACACTCAGCACCTCCTCCCTTCCTGCTGATGCTCTTATATGACACTGATATAAACACACCTCCACTCCACTGCAGCTCCCAGTAACAGCGTCCACACACACTCTCTACACAACACCTGAGGATACTCATCAAATCTGTCTGGATGATCAGGATACGACTGTTTCTCTTCCACATGT
>NW_015657493.1:9207-23289 GCF_001515625.1 Sinocyclocheilus rhinocerous
AGGTCTTGGACTGAAGGTCTGTCTGCACTGAGGGCAGCTGTAGACTCTCTTCTCATCCTCCTGATCCCAGCAGTCTGTAATACAGCTCTTACAGTAACTGTGTCCACACTGGATGGTCACTGGATCCTTCAGGAGATCCAGACACACCGGACAGACAGCTGAATCCACTGAAATACGGGCTTCTGCCATTTTACTGCATGAATACAGAGACACAAACACACAACAGCTCAGCTACACTTCAGTTTCTTGTTCTGTGAACTCATGTGAGTCCTGTTTCCTGGTTCTGTGTTTGAGTGACGTGTGTAAAACAGGTTTGTCTGCGAGTCTGTAAAACAGGTTCCTCATTTCTGCTCCTGCTGAGTTTCGACATGCTTGACTGTTGTTAAAGTAAATGCAAAGACCTTGACTAGTTGATTCAGGTGCAATAAATTAGAGATCAAACTAAACCTTGTGGGAAAGCGACTCTCCTGGAATAGGATTGGGAAACCCTGATGATGAAATGTCTACTAGATGTCAGTCTCAGACAAACACTCAAAGAACACAAGTTACAGAGAAGCAGGAAACTGAAGTAATTCTGCATCCTAATTACTACAATTGTACTGCAGGACTGAAAACTGTCCAGATTTACAGTTTCTTCATGATCACACTGATAAATCTGTTTTCTCAGTCTTCAGCCGGCTGGCAGGGGCTGCCACTGATGGGTCACGTGACCTGCAGTATCATGAGCCTGCACCCTGTTGAACCTCCTTGGCAGTCAAAGTCTACTCCCTGAAGTTCGCCTACTTGTTGGTAGCTTGAGATTGATACAGCTCCCCATGAGCTGGTTTAAGTCGATCAACAGTAACCCATTCAGTACAGCCCCAAATATACACTGGAAATGTTTTGACTCCAGCGTCCAGAACACGAAACAGTCCATCATACAGGGGACGCAATGAATTTTGCTGAGCATCATGATGAATGAACATAAACTCAGCTGTAAGAAGTCCTTGGGGATCCAAGCGGTCATGAGGTCATGCTGAGAGTTAGGAACTGGTTTGAAAGCATTTATTCTGTCTAAGGGGCAGGCTGGTCAGAGGATAGAGCCCATGACCTTGTGCTCTCTGGAATGAAATCTCTCTGATCATACACCAACTCTGCTGAGGAAGTTTGAAGATCCTCCTCAGGAGCTGTTCACAGGTCCAGCAGGACCCAAGGTAGCCGCTCCACTTTTCTGTCGTCTGTCAGACTGGCCCTAAGTATAGTTTTGAGAGAGCTATGAAAACATTCACAAAGGCCATTTGTCTGAAGTGGTACTTCAAGGATTCGAGCACCTCTGCCCACAACTCAGACAAAAATTGAGAGCTGTGATCAGAAGATATGCTCGATGGCATGGCAAAACGTGCTACCCATTACAATTGGTTACAAATTTGATATCCGATTATGGGGAAATTATTAAATATTGGGGAAAATATTGGTAAAACCGATTATCGGTCGATCTTTAGTCAGTGCCATTGACATCAACAACTACAAGTTTTTATGTATATTGCATAGGGATGCATGATATTATCAGAATGTTATCAGAATCGGCCAATAAAGGCTTAAAATGTAAACATTTTTTGAAAACATTTTTTTTTTTAAATATGCCGATATGCCTTGCCGATAAGACGGAGAGCTCACATGTGCTCAGGCTGTGATAGTGATAAGATCACAAAAATAACTAGTCTGTTTTGATTTAAAGGTCAGAAGCTATAGCTTACATTAATAAAATTCAAAAACATGACACTTGTAAATTAAATAATTTAATATATAAAGATTTACTGTGTAATATGTAATATATTTTTTTCAAATGGAATATGAAAACTTAAATATAAGGAGCTCTAAAAAAATTAGAATTTTAACATTTTAGACCATCTATTAATGTTAAATCCACAAATAAAATGTTAAGGTTTCAACTACATCTGTCTGAGAAAAAATACAGAAGATATTGATTTTATTACAGTTATTTTCAAGGCTTTCAATGTACTCTGATGGTACATGATGGACCTGATGGTGCAGGAGACCACCAAGATGGCTCAGGCTGGACAGATGTCCACCTCCAGGGAGCTGACTAGGCAGGAGACCACCAAGGTGAATCAGGCAGGACTGGAACAAAGAGCACAGAGAGGTTAACAATGGCCTCAGTGGCCGTAACAGGACAAACAGACAGTTCAGAAACAGCATCTTTGGCCGTAACATGGTGAGCAGAGAGTTCAGGGGCAGCCCTTTTGACCGTGACAGGACAGGCAGAGAGTTCAAAGACGACCTCCTTGGTCGTGACAGGACAGTCAGAGAGTCCAGAAACAACCTCCTTGGTAATTGCAGAACAAACAGAGAGTTCATGATCGGCCTTCTAGGCCATGACAGGGCAAACAGAGAGTTCAAGAATGGCCTCCTTGGCCGTGACAGGACAAACAGAGAGTTCAGGAACGGCCTTCTAGGCCATGACAGGGCAAACAGAGAGTTCAAGAATGGCCTCCTTTGCCAGGACAGGGCAAACCGAGAGTTCAAGAATGGCCTCCTTGGCCGTGACAGGACAAACAGAGAGTTCAGGAACGGCCTCTTTGGCCAGGACAGGGCAAACCGAGAGTTCAAGAATGGCCTCCTTGGCCGTGACAGGACAAACAGAGAGTTCGTAAATGGGTGCCCATGCCCTAAGAGGAGCTGAAGCGGACACCACCGCCACCTCTGAAGGATCTGCAGAGGAAGCTGCCACCTCGGTAGGAGCTGGAGCGGATGCCGCCAACTCAGGAGGTTCTGCAGCTGGTACCGCCATCTCTGGAGGTTCTGCAGTGGAAGCTCCCACCTTGGGAGAAGCTGGAGTGGACTCATGGACTGGAGCGGACTCTGGATCAGACTCATAGACTGGAGCGTGCTCTGGAGCGGATTCCTCAGCTAAAGTTGGTTCTGGACCAGACTCATAGACTGGAGCGTGCTCTGGAGCGGACTCATGGACTAGAGCGGGTTCTGGACCAGACTCATAGACTGGAGCGGGCTCTGGAGCAGATTTATGGACTAGAGTGGGTCCTGGATCAGACTCATGCACTGGAGCGGGCTCAGGGACTGGAGCCATCTTTGTACTGTGCTCAAGAGCTAAAGTCATAACTAGACTACTGTCAGGAGTCAGAGCCATCCCTAAATTAATGTCAGGGACACTGAACACTGAGCTTTGTACAGAGGCTGAAGCAGACAGAAGACTGAGATCAGGGTGGAAACAGACATTAGTCTGTGGACTGTGGTCAGGGGCTGGAATCATCTCTGGGTTAAACTCGGGATCAGAAGCCCTCTCTGGGCTAAACTCGGGAACAGAAGCCCTCTCTGGGCTAAATTCTGGAACAGAAGCCCTCTCTGGGTTAAACTCGGGAACATTGCCGGTGTGTGCGCCCAAATACATAGGATGGTCGTAGCCATCACAGGCAGGACAGAGAGCGCTGCATCTATTTCCGCGAGAGACAGCGCTGTAACCGGTGAACTAGAGTGCGTAGCGGGCGGCGGGCTAGAGTGCGCTGAAAGTGCGTCACTTGAGAGCGCTGAAACTGCAGTGCTTAAGAGTGCTGAGGTCACGGGATAGCCAACCGCTCACACTGACACCAGCGGTGGATCCTCCACACTGGATGCCAGTGAACCAATCAGCAAAAGTGCAAATTTCAAAAATTCATTAGCGACCCTTGAGGACCACTTTGTTTGAGCACAGATCTTAAAGGTTCATTTAGACCAGGGGTGGGCAAACTTGGCCCTTCCAGGCCACTTTCCTTCAGAGGTTAGCTCCAACCCTAATCAAACACACCTGAACCAGCTAATCATTGTCTTCAAGACTACTAGAAGGCTACAGGCAGGTGAGTCATATCAGGGTTGGATCAAATCTCTGCAGGAAAGTGGCCTGGAAGGGCCAAGTTTGCCCATCACTGATTTAGACCATGGCAAAAGAAGTGTCTGAGTGCACAGTCTGGGAAATCAGAGTGATGAGCAATGTCAAGAAAATCTTGGATGTGGTCCTTGAGGGACCGATTACTTGAGTACTGGGTCCATGATTGGTCTGGGTCGTTAAATAAAGCTGCTGGATCCGGGTGTGGCTGAGTATTCTGTAATAAGGGGACGTGACATCGGAGGTGTGGATCCAAATGCAGGCTTTAATAGACAGACAGGCAGGGTCCAGTACCAGCAAACAGTAACAAACAAGGTAATCCAAAAGGGTAATCCAAAAACAGGTAAAGGTCAGGGCAGGCAGCAAATGATCATAAAACAGATAAACAGTCCAAGATCAAACACACAAAGGCAAGGCAAGACAAGGCGGAAAACAGGAAAATGTTACAGGCTAACAATACTCTGCGATGTGTCAGTGTGCAATCTTTATAGTCCTCATAATATGAAACAGGTAATAGCAGATAACGAGTTCCTAGGCAGAGGGAACCTGGGAAATGGAGTCCAGGGTGAGCAGTAAATATTAAGGAATGTAGTTCCCTCTAGCAGAGCTCATGGGCACTCCAGTTGGCGATCGTAACAATTGGTCAATCTCTAATTATTTTTATTTGCAGGTCCTTGCTGCCTGCTTTTATCCAGCCCTTTTGGAGGATGACAGTCTGCCATTAGATGTTAAACAGAGGGCCGAAAGTCTCCTTAGAGAATGCGATGGTGGAAGCGTAGGTGAGCTTTTGTCCCTGCAGTAAATATACTGGCATACCTTGCTGTTTTCATACATTTAAGCACCTTGAACTTCAAATCTCTTCAGGCTCATATACAGATTCAAGTGGAATCACCAAAATTAAACACTGCGTGTCTCAGTTTATTACCAGGAGAGATGGAGGAGTTCCTTCCTCACCTGACAACATCTTCATCAAGTCTGGGTCACAGACGGCTCTCATGGTTCAGTCAACAAAAATCATTTATCGTCATATGAATACTTTCCTTTAAAAATGTATAATTGGACATGGTATGTGGCACTTTATTCCAGACTGACTTAATATTTTCTCTGTAGATTATGCTGAAGCTGCTGATTCATAGCAAGGACTCGTGTCAGACTGGTGTGCTCATACCTGTACCCACATACGCTTCATTTATTATTGCTCTGGAAGAACAGGGAGCTGCCATCATACCGTACCATTTGTGTGAGGAGCAGGGCTGGACGCTGCAGGTGGAGGAGCTTCGCAAGGCACTTCATACAGGCAGAAAGACCTGCAATCCAGTCGCACTTTATATCTGCAACCCAGGGAATCCAACAGGTACAGTAAGAAATTATCCTCATAATTGCAAGAAATCTGTGCAGTCTAACTTGGTTAAAGCCTGTTTACCTTCATTATCCTGTCTAAAAACATACATTATACTGTACATTCTTCTCTTACCATTGTTATTATTCCTTCATCTCTTAAGAGTGCTGTAATAATTGCAAGGATAAAGAAAACTAGTGCTGACCCTACTAACTTTTCTCATTTTTGACCAATTTCTAACTTACCATTTTTTTTAAAAATACTGTAGAATACTGTTGAAGCTCAGGTCCATGCTCACCTTTTGAATAATAATATATTTAAACAATGTCAGCCTGGTTTTTGTCCATTTCATAGTACAGAAACTGCAATGGTTAAAGTTACTAATGATCTATTTATGTTGGCTGATTCTGGACTCTTAACTGTGCTCATTCAAAATCCTCATAGAGAGATTAGCTTCTATTAGAATCTGTGGTACCCCTCTTACCTGGCTTAGATCAGTTTGTTCAATTATAAAAATTTAGGCCATGTACTTCATTTGTTACTACTGGTGTTCCTCAGGGCTCTGTATTGTGCCCTCTTTTATTTATTATTTACCTTCTACCACTTGGTTATATTATTAGGAAATTTGGGATTCATTTTCATTACTATGCAGTGATGAAAATGAATCCCAAATTTCCTAATAATATAACCAGTGTGTGCAGTTTTGCAGTGTGTGGATGACACCCAGCTCTGTCCTCTAAGCCTGATTCCATTCCATTCCATTTTTGTAATTTTCTTAAATTAAATGGTGATAAAACCGAGGTTAGTAATAAATTCAATTTGACAAAATCTGACAGTTTTTATTGACTATTGATAACTCTATAGTTTCTCCATCTTCTCAGGACAAGAGTTTGGGTGTCATCCTTATAGTAGCCTATCCTTTGAAGCACACATTAATAATATGACTTGGTCTGTATATAATTCCATCTAGAGAATATCAGTCATCTGTATGTCTTGCATCTACTAGTACTGGCGTTCTTGTACATACCTTCACATATTGCTTACTGTAATGCCTCTCTTCTTTGGTGTACCTAACTTTGCCCACTGTTTTGAAATGCACTTATAAAAATTAAATGCATTTAGTGTCCAATATTGAAAACAAGGAAAGTAGCTCCTTGAATTTATGAATGGAATGGAATAAATGTTACTTCGAATATTAGGTCACATACAGAGTAGGAAATCCATAGAAGAAGTGATCCGCTTCGCTGCAGAAGAAAGGCTCTTTATACTGGCTGATGAGGTGAGTTTATCTCAGGTAACGTAAGAGCTATCTGTAAATAAAAATACAAATCTTTCTAAATCTTCAGATCAGGGGTGTCCATTCCTGCTCCTGGAGGGTCACCTTCCAGCAGAGTTTAGCTCTAGCTTTAACCCTCCCATTGCATTCAGGTCAGTTTTGACCCGGAAGCGGTACATACGTTTTTTCTAAAAAATCTATTGTTTTTAGTATGGGAAAAACTTAGCAAATTGATTAAGATTACCAAAATACTCCGAATTTATTTATTTTTTTATTTTTTTTTTCAATTTTTTAATTGGAAAAAAATGGGGCGGTTGTGGCCTAGTGGTTAGAGAGCTGGACTTGTAACCCAAAGGTCACGGTTTCGCGAGGGGAGTGAATGACCAGTGCTCTCTTCTACCTTCAGTACCCATGACTGAGGTGCCCTTGAACAAGGTTCTAAACCCCCAATTGCTCCCTGGGCACCACAGCAATGACTTCCCACTGCTCCGAGTGTTTGTGTGTGCACTTGGATGGGTTAAATACAAAGCACAAATTCTGAGTATGGTTACCATATTCGTCCATCACATCACTCAATTTTCACTTTAAACTGTGGCTTTACAGTTCACTGTTCTGAGGCTTTTTTTAGCCTCTTTCCTGCATCTCACGCGTACTTTTAAAACTGAATTTTGTTGTTAAATTTGAATATGCACACACACACACACACACACACACAACACCCATTGGGGTGTAGAGCAACATAGTCTACATTTGAAAGGAAAAGAGAGTTTGAAAGAGGAGAAGTCTACCTGCTGCCACCTATTGATGGAGTATTGCAGATTCAGGCTGTTGATCATCTTATTCATATTTTGTTTGAATACATTCTAGGGAATATTTATGTTGTCTTGAAATTGTTTTGTTAAAAAAATGTAGGGTTCATAAATTTGGAGTGTTTTTGAGCAGCATGAGTTAAAAAAATCCATAATATACTGATAATAATACTGGTAATTATACTGGCATAATATACTGATAATAATAATAATAATTAATCACATCTGAACCAGCTAATCAAGGAGTCCAGGACCACTAGAAAATTCCAGACAGGTGTGTTGAAGCTAAACTCAGAATAAAGTGGCCCTGAAGGAGCAGGATTGGAAACCTCTGCTCTAGAACCTTCCTTTGACATGTTCGGTCATTTGTTTCTCTTCAGGTGTATCAGAGCTGTGTTTATGGAGATGATACTGAGTTTTATTCCTATAAGAAGGTGTTATCAGAAATGGGCTCTACTATTTGCAGCACTGTGGAACTGGCCTCCTTCAATTCTGTCTCTAAGGGCTTCATGGGAGAGTGAGTCGTTGTGCTCCTGAATGTTATGAGGGGCCCCTATTGCATCTGTTGGTGTTCTTATTCTTTTTCAAAGGGAGTCAGTGGCAGCCCTATGAATAGTATAAAATGACTCTGAATTCAAACTGAACTAATAATGGGAGTGGGCCAGTGGGTTTGACGGTTGCACTTTTATTAAATCACCAAATTAAGTAAATTATAGCAAATCTGTGTTAGTCCTCTTCTTGAGCTCTCTTTGCGTCCAGGTGTGGGCTTCGTGGAGGCTACATGGAGCTGGTGAATCTCGACCCTGCGGTGAAGGAATACGCTAGTAGACTTTTTTCAGCTAGGTCCTGCCCACCTGTTGTTGGACAAATTGCACTTGACCTCATGGCAGATCCTCCAAAACCTGGTGATCCTTCATTCCCCACCTTCTCTGAGGTTGGTGTGCTCCATATTAGCACTTAAAGTGCCCCATTATGCTATTTAAAAAGCTCCTACAATAGGTTCACGTGCATCCAAAGTTTAAAAAAAACTTTAATTTTCTTATACATTACAGCATTATCTTTTTTCTCACAGTCTCTAGAACGGTTGAAATTATGAGTCAAAATAGTGACATTGTCAACTATGTTACCTGTCAGCCAATACTGTTTGTCTGTAACATAGCTGACAAACTCACCAGGGAAACTATCTTTTTCTTTGTAATATCAAATTATTGTTCAATGATTAAGCTTATGATTAAGCTCACTGATAAATATATCAACTAAAACCAATAGTTTTTATTGAGAAAGCAGATTGTTTTTCACTTTCTTCCTGTGTGAAATGTACCCAAAGTTCTAGAATATACAATCAAACACGCTTCACCAAGGTGTTCACTAGAAAATTACAGACAGATGTGATGATGCAGGGTTGGAACTGAACTCTGTAAGAAGGTAGCTGTGGCATTCCCTGTTTTAAAGACTCACCAAATAGTCACATGCATTGGTTGACCTGATATAACAGAACTGATAAAAGTTTAAAAGGGCCAACATCAGTAAACAATAGTAGTCAAACTAATTATCAGTCTATCACATTTTCTTGATTTAGAATTTGACTGAATGAATCTTTTCTATCAGGAGGTCCAGGCCATTAAAAATACGATATGTAAAAACACTGGTCGGATTCAGGAGGTCTTTGCTGAGCTGCCGGGGATCAGCTGCCAGCCACTGAAGGCCGGGTTTTTTGTCTTCCCCTGTCTACACTTCTCTCTGAAGGCAATTAAATGGGCCAAGGTGAGAATCTGTGTATTTCACCAATTTGTAAGTGACTGAATTAAAAGTACTGTTGTAATGCCAGAGCAGATATGCATGACCTCAAGCTTATCAGGGGCTCAACAAAATCTGAGATGCATGCTCAATGTTGTGCAGTTCTTATAAGAAGCTACAGGAAACATTTGGTGGAGGTTGTTGCTGCTAAAAGAGGATCTACTACAGGATCTGCTCATTCCTCTTTGTAATTATCAAGTGTTCATGAAAATCAGGTGTATTTGATTGGGGTTGGAGCTAAACTTTGATGGAAGGCAGATTTTCAGGAACAGGATTGAGCAACTGAATACTAACCTCAAGGGTTCAATTACTTTTGCCAGTGAATGATTGCTGAATGTATTTGATTAAAATTTTGGAAAAGTACAACTGTTTGCATGTTATTAGTTTAGTCAGATTGTGTTTGTCTAGAATTGTGACCAATACCATTTAACATTATTGGAAACTGTACATTCATTTCGATGACACTGAGAGAAGCAAACATAGAAATACAGTTCATAAACGCATTCTAGGACTGTGTCTGGAACTGATATTTTACAGAGTAACCAGAGGCGGACTTATTGATTGGAGGGCCAAATCATTTTGTCTAGTGATGTGGCCATGAAGAATGGTAAATGTTTGCCTCTACTGGTAAATAATGGTATTACACTATTATACAAAAAATAAAACAGTGCTTCTCCATTGAAGGCCAATAAAAAGTAGTATATTTACACAAAATGTGTGCCATCATCCAGTCAGCATTGCAATCTATTTACATTTATTAATTTAACAAATGCCTTTATCGGAAGCAAGGAACATCCCACGTAATTTTCCTGAGCTGTGAAGGCATAACTGTCTCGATACACATGATCTGTGATCAGTTGCACTGTCTTCAGTCCAGCCATAAATTCTGAATACCTCAGCAGTGAACAAATGCATTGATCGGACTCTAGTTCTGATGTTTTCTCTTTTGTCCATGTTTTCTTATAAAGTTGTTTTCTCTTCATAGAAAAGACAGATGGAACCAGACATGCTGTACTGTTTGCGTTTGCTGGAGGAAACCGGTCTGCATGTGAGGCCGGGCTGTGAATACGGACAGAGAAAGGACAGCCATCACATCAGGTTTGTGCACTGCCACTGTTGTGAGTTACTGCATGTATGTGAATGGTAGCCTCACACAAAACACTCTAAATGTGAATTTGTCAATTACAGTCAGTTAGTCTTTCAAATAAACCAAACATCGCATCTCCCATTGATTCCCTGTGAAAACCGGTTCTTATTGTTTCTCAGGCTTTTTGTGGCAACTCAAGAGAACATAATGGAAGATGCTCTGCAAAGACTGAAGACGTTCCTTCCGCGATTCATGAAGGAGTTTTCTTAGTGTCATCTTCAGATTATCAGATCTGTTTAACCCTTGAATGCATGAATGTTTCACCAATCAGCAACTCAAAATATATATCTAAACTGCTCCAATAGTATACAACTGTTCTGATATTTTAATAACAATTGCAAAGTGGAAAAATAAAGCATGTTTCATTATGTTTTGGAACTTGGTCGGGCGTTTTGAGCAACTGGTTACTTTCAGCATCTGGCTCTTATTGGGGATCTGAACCTTTCAATACATTATTCTCAAAACTTTTTCGCTCATGTCACAGATTTGCAGTAATCTACTGTACATGTATTTCAGTGCGAGTAAATTGTTAAATTGTACACATTTTCAGTGCTTCCAGTTATTTCACCTGTACAAAAACTGTCAATTATGCTTCTCGATATTGCAAACTGGTATTTGCTATCGTACTAATTTAATGCATTATCATAATCATAAACACTGATTTGTAGCACAAATAATTTTACTGTTAACTGCACTTTGTTACTCTTTGGTCTCGCATATTCAAAGAAAAAAAAGCTGGATTGTACAGACAGCAGCTGAAATATTCTTCAGATATCTTCTTATACGACATAAGGGTGAAGAAAGGCTGACGATTTTCATATTTCACTCTTTAAAATAAAGGATGCCATGGAATAACCCTTTTGTCTAAATGGTTCCATAAAGAACTTTTAACATCTGAAGAAACTTTCTGTTTCACAAAAGCTTCTTTGTGGCGAAAGAAGGTTCTTCAGATTATAAAAAGGTAAGAAAGAGATGGTTCTCTGACTGAATGCTTCTTTGTGGAACCAAAAATGGTTCTGTGAAGAAATCGCTGTGAAGAACCTTTAAAACACTTTTATTTTAAAGAGTGTTGGTTGAATTATGCCTTTGAATGTCATGCACAACAGCACAAACTATTTTTATTTGTAGCAATAGCCAACAATACATTGTATGGGTCAAAATTATACATTTTTCTTTTATGCCAAAAATCATTAGGATATTAAGTAAAGATCATGTTCCATGAAGATATTTTGTAAATTTCCTACCGTAAATATATCAAAACTTAATTTTTGATTAGTAATATGCATTGCTAAGAACTTAATTTGGACAACTTTAAAGATGATTTTCTCAATATTTAGATGTTTTTGCACCCTCAGATTCCAGATTTTCAAATAGTTGTATCTCAGCCAAATATTGTCCTATCCTAACAAACCATACATCAATGGAAAGCTATTTATTCAGCTTTCAGATGATGCATAAATCTCAATTTCACAAAATTGACCCTTATGACTGGTTTTGTGGTCACATATAAACAAATAAGAGAGAAAATATATAATAAATAAATAAAAAGGCATAGCTCACATTCAATTTTAATGAATAATGAACAAGGATATTACAAAGTACCAGGGGGATTGAAGAGTGTATCATAGTATTTTAAACATTTCACAGACTTTTTGTTTTTTAACAGTCTTATTGAAGAAATATAAAAGTCCAAGTCAGAACAAAACAAATTTAACATAGGAGATGAATTAAGAAATGTTTCTTTATGTATGTGAAATTTTGCTAATAAAATAAAAAGGTTAACAATAAATTCTAGATCCTTGCTTTTGTTTTCATAATACAAGATAACATCCTTTAAAGTAAAGCAACAATTAATATTTATTAAATTAAATATAACATCTGTCAAATCAATCCAAAACGTGTTTACGACTTTACAGTCAAAAGATTTGTGAGTCAGTATCTCTTTCTCATTATTACAAAAACAGCATATATCATCAATATCAGTGAATCTCGATGTTAAAGATTTAGAAGAGTAAATGGTAAGTAGAATTGTGAAATGCATTTCTTTTCTTTTATTATTAATAGAATATGTAAAAGGAATCAGCCAAGCTCTTCTCCAGTCAATATTCTCAATTATAGAGTTCCACAAAAATTCCCTCTAGAAGATATTTTCTTTTGTTTTTGGAAAATATTACAAATATGTTTGTTATTGCATTTTTTCTCAGTTAGCTCAACTTTTGTGACTTTTTGTCACAAATAAAGAAGTATAACAAATATGACTTTTGACAAGTTGTTGACAAGAAGAGTTACAGGAATAGCTTTAATAACTGAATTAAATTCCCTAAACTGTACGGCAAAACTGTACATTGACATGAATTTGTTCGTAAGTTAAAAGATTCCCAAAATTGTCAAAATTTTTATAAAGATGATTAATGATTAAAAAATATTTTAGAAATATTATAATCACGTGTTAACAGAAATGTCAAGCCTCCAATTGCAAGCACAAGATGATTAAAGAGACCGAACCAGTTTGTTAAAAACAAAGCATTATTGCAAATGAAAGAGGTGTGAGGAGAGAGATTGTGACAGTAACACATTTTCCAAGCGAGAAGAGCTTGCTGATTAAATATGGATAATTTGAGGGGGATTTTAGAAATATTATAATCACGTGTTAACAGAAATGTCAAGCCTCCAATTGCAAGCACAAGATGATTAAAGAGACCATTTGGTGGAGTATGACAGTCGGATTAAATGATATTGAAGTCATTAAAAAAAAAATAAAAAAAAACCGGTGTCTCGTAGTTACAAACACAGGCCACATGCATGGAAAGAGAACATTTTTAAATCAATTATCTATATTGTGGCGATATAGAAAGATTCTTCCTCCACAGAAATGAGGTGAGGTCCAAGAGCAAGAAGAATCTGTTTATTTATATGATCGAAATAAAATATTTTCTTAAATGTAAACTCATTAAAAAAAAAAATCTTCAGTATTAAGATTTTGGAAATAAATGTAATACATATTGTGATTGCAGACGTGTCAATAAAGACTTTTATTTTATTCACGATTACATTTAAAACACAGTATTGAAAATTAAATCACACATTTAAATTAACTTTTATTAAGCATCGGGAAAAATATGATTTTTGTATTATTTTGCATAAGCCTAAGGGATGAAATCAGAGATTTCAGCGAAAAGAAGACTTTTAATAAGAGACTTTTATTTTTGCGTCATGACGTCACACGGAGAGTGACGCAGGCAGCTGTGCGTCAGCGGAGGACAGGTTTGTGGTTTACAGCGCTTCAGTGTTTAGTGTGTTTAAAGCGATACGAAACGTTAAAGGTGCTTAGAAGTTCTGCTGTTAACAACACGGAAATATTACTGAAACCATTGTGCCTTAGTAATGTGAAGTGAATGCAGAGTATTACAGAATGCAGTGCTGTAACGGTTCGAGGCCTGCTCACATTAAGAGTGAAGCAAGAACGTACAGAATAAGAATGATAAATATATTTATTCTCAATCTGCATTGCTCCATTTATTACTGAAGCTGCATTTTTTTTCTTTTTTCGATCAGTAGCCTTTATAATCCTTCAGAATCAGAATCAGAGCTTTATAGCCAGGTGTGTTCACACATACGACGAATTTGTTTTGATGACAGAAACAGAGTGACAGTGACCAGACACAGATAATAAAAAGAATAAAAGGAAATAACAAAAATATTTTTAAAAAACACAATATACAAAATAGACAATAGATGGTATTAGTGTGTACAGGTATGTTATGGACAAATGCAAGAAATGTAAATAAGTGTGTGTGTGTGAGTGAGTGTGTGTGTGTGTGTCTGTGTGTGTGT
>NW_015657493.1:23366-42778 GCF_001515625.1 Sinocyclocheilus rhinocerous
GTGAGTGTGTGTGTGTGTGTGTGAGAGTGAGTGAGTGTGTGTGTGTGAGTGTGTGTGTGAGTGTGTGTGTGTGTGAGTGAGTGAGTGAGTGAGTGAGTGAGTGTGTGTGTGTGTGTGTGTTGTGTATTACATGTTTATTGCCAAGTTTACTGTTCATGAGATGATTAGTTTCTATCCCTGTGTCACACTGCATTAAAGCTAGTGATGTCTTGATTAATTAGTGTGCTTTGTAGCCGTTCTTGTTTTAAAGTGAGATAAACTGTGCAAGTGGATGATTGAATTGCATTTTGCTTTCTACAGGTCATACTTTACCCCATAATGAAAGAAAGAAAGAAATATTAAATTCTGTTGTTTTCAAAAAAAAAAGTTTTTAGAACCATTAAGAGTTTTTGCATTGTGACATTAATTTCAAAACCGTTAAATATCTGTGCAACCCAGCGTTTATCCTTTTAATTACAATGCATTTCCAATAAAAAGACAAAAGCAGATGTTTAACAGTTAAAATGCATTGCATTGCAGTGATTTTGCAGTTTTACTAGAAAACATACTGATTTGTTCATTGTTTAAATGACTTGGCAGCTCTGGACCTCCGTATCTCAGCAGAGATCTGGATCTTCAGTGAAGCGTCTCCCTCATGATCTGGGATTATATAAGGCAGGAATAACTATAATAATCTAACATGGAGTTTGTCAGAGTGCTGATTGGGGACGCGAGCGATCCAGAACCATTCAAGATATTAAAGGATGACCCCGAGGAACACAGAGGTCGGTCCCCAATTTTGTCAAAATAATGGTTATTGCTGAAGCTACTCAGTTATATAAATCATATATGTAATATTATACCATTTGTGACCCTGGAGCACAAAACCAGTCATAAGAGTCCATTTTTGAAAGCTGAATAAATAAGCTTTTTTTTTAGTACAAAAATCTGAACACTGGATGAAGTCAGTTTCAAAATTAATTTTTTTTACATATTAGAGTCAAATGTTTTTACAGAGGGAATTTGGGGTATCTCATTTTTGTCACTCCATAATTCAGAAAATACTTAGAACAGACAGAAAACAATATATTTTCACGATTTTTGGGGGCATGAAATGTTGTGTATAATCAAGCAGATTATATACGAACAAATCCCTCTGTAAAAACCTTCAGGATATAGACTATAGGAATAAAAATGTAAAGTTTGGTGTGTGTAAGTGCTACTGAAGATGAGATTTATGGCTCAGTGTAGGAGAAAAAAAATCATTTTGAGAAAACGGCCTTTAAAAATATGTATTGTAATTGAAATCTGTTGACACAAATAGATAAAGTGCTATAAAAAAAATCTCCTCGCCCTCCGAGAAAAGTTGATCTAGTTCACATATTCACACACGTTCAGCATTATTAGGTTTACATTGAAAGTTTATGAATTAAATGCTTACATTTTTTTTGTAATCTGTCTCTAAATGTGTGTGTCTCAGGAAATACGTCTTTTAGGGGCATAAATCAAGATATAAAAACATACATATAAGACAGATTTTGTGGCTTGTGTTTCAGAAAATCTAATATTTTTGTAATCTTGACCAAACGCATATCCTGGGACAGGTCTGACAGTCAAGGTTCCATATTTGGTGACTGTTTTGAAATAGAAGTGATATTGTGACAGAAAATGATTGGTTTGTGACAGAAAACAGCATCAGAAAAATTCAGTAGAGTTTGGGTGTCACCCAGTGGTTATTTTCGGTATTGTGCCCAAACTAATGCTCACAGGAACCACATTTTTTGTGATATCAACTTCAAATTCGGAACATAGCTTGGTTAGACATATGGCTTTGATTTTATAGCAGTGCAACATATTTTATAAAATATTTATTTTATATAAAATATAAACAAATTAGTATGCTACATTATCTTTACTGCAAACTTAAACTTCTATAACTTTATACTTTCTTTTTTTAAATGCTTTCACTTCAGCAATAATCTGCTGTGTCTTCTTTAAAAAGAGACCAACCTTCGGTCTGTCTTCCAAAGCGTTCAGGAATGTTTTTAGAAGCATTGATAAACACGTGTTCTGTTTTCAGAAGCGATGTATCCTGGAGATACAAACATTAAAATCAAAAATAAGAATTGTATTATCTGAGTCCTTATAAGATGGGAAATAGCAATGCATTTATTTTCTGATGTCTCTTTATGGTTTTGTCCTTTTTAGGGTTAAGTGCATCGTACAGGTATTTAAAGTGCACATTTTCTTGTAAAATTGAAACACTGCATGCACTATTTATACTACAAAACGGTATTGAATAGTGCATAAGTACGTCAATTGAGATGCACCTGAAGGTTTCGAGGTAAATAAAAAAAGCAGACAAAGGTGCATCGTTGCTGCATTGCTTGCTAGTTTTAGATCTTTTGTGTTCATTTCAGACCTGGTGGAGGTGAAGGAGGAAAGTCAAGAGCTGAATGAAGTAGAGGAGAAACATCCGTTCGAGGAGCCTCGTGCAATCATAACCAGTGAGAAATCCTCCAGTCGCACACAGACTGAAAATAAAAGCACGCAGAAAACAGCGCTCATCTGTTCTCACTGCGGAAAGAGTTTTAGACAGAGAGGACACCTTGACGATCACATAAGGACTCACACCGGAGAGAAGCCTTACGCATGCCTTCACTGTGGGAAGAGCTTCACGCATAAAGGAAACCTTAAGGATCACATGAGGATTCACTCGGGAGAGAGACGGTTCGCGTGTCAGCACTGCGGGAAGAGGTTCACGCATAAAGCCAACCTCACGGATCACATCCGGATCCACACGGGAGAGAAGCCGTTCTCCTGCGATCAGTGCGGGAAGAGCTTCACACACGCCACGAGTCTGAAGACTCACCTGCTGTCTCACTCCGGAGAGCGGCCCTTTAGCTGCGATCAGTGCGGACACAAATTCATTCTAGCGGCGCACCTGAAGAGACACCTGAGGATCCACACCAACGAGAGGCCCTACGTGTGCTCCTTCTGCGGGAAGAGCTTCTTGTGGCTCTGCTATTTTAAAGACCACCAGAAGAAGCACACGGGCGTGAAAGCTCACGTGTGCTCCGAGTGCGGCAGCGCCTTCACGAGAGCCAGCGAGCTGAGGATGCACCAGAGGACCCACACCGGAGAAAAACCCTACACCTGCTCGTGCTGCGGAAAGAGCTTTGCAGAGTCCGGAAACCTGAAGAAACATGAGCGTGTTCACACCGGAGAGAAGCCCTACCAGTGTCCCTCGTGTGGAGGCAGTTTCAGCCAGTTCAGCCATTTGCTGAGACATTTAAAGCAGCAGAGCTGTCCGAAGCTGACGCAGTTCTTTTTGTGTACTTGGTTTGCAGCTTATATACAGAATTTTCAGTATTCTTACAGTTCACATTTATACACACTTCACATTTTATATTTAATAAAGATATCCCTTTACCAAATCATATGCTGCCACAAAATAAAATTAGTTTTTATTAATTGTCAGTGTTTTTGCATTGCATACAAACCATATATGAATTCTCTCATCACTTTTAAAGATCATTTCTCCACGAGGGCAACTTGCAGTGCATAAGTCCAGCCTTTCAATAGTTAATAACCCCGCAAGCTTGGGGTTAACAGTTACTAAAAGTCTGGGCTTTGTTTTTGTTTTTAACTCAAAATGGGTTGGAAATTAAAATCAAACACCCACAAATTTACTACAGCAACAACACTGGCTACAGTCATAATAAGTGAAAATTGATAAGAAAACCTAAGAAAATAAAAATGTAGACAAAAGTACAAACAACATATGTGTATGTGAATGAGGAACCCAGCTCTCTTTCTTTCTTTCTGCTCTGTTCCCTGCGCATCGAAGCTCCATCCTCCAGTCCAGCAGGTGGCGGTAGTTAAGTGTCTTTCCTCACTGCTAATAACAACACAATCCATCGAAGAAGAAGAAGAACCAGCACGAGATCTTCAGTCCTCTGATCTTGTTCTGTTGTTTGGTAAGTGCTGGTTTTAGTTCAGTTTAATCATTGTTCTCATGGTTTAGATGTTGTGAGTAATTGTAATGTCTAGCAGTTGTCTCTCTGTAACAATAATGCCAGAGGGCATTTGGTGGCATTTAAAGATTTAGATTACCCATACGCTTAATGTGGTATTAGAAACTTTCCCTATTTTATATGCTGATTAGATGGCTACCTAAAATTAGTTAGCGTTAAGGTAATTCACCAGTCATTTTTAACTGGCTATTTTACTATATATATATATATAAAATCAAATATAAATTTAGGTGAGTGGCGTGAGAGTTTGCAAACCTGTTTAAATTCAGTTTTCACTCCTGAAACTTTGCAGTTGGTCCTCTTAGCGTCATGAAAAATAATTCAGTAAATACTAGATTATATACGGAAGCGAACAAACGCAGGGCCATGCGATAGATTTATGCATGATCTCTTAATGTCTTAGATTTAATCAGTAAATTCAGTTTGAAGAATAAAATAATATATGGCTGTTAACAATCATGTTATTAATCATTACAAGCTCTACTTTTTGTATACAGTATCAGGTCTCATTTAAGACATTTCATTTATGTTGAATTGTTCAATAATGTTGAAGTTGCATGGAGTTACATTAATTGCATGGAGTAGGGCTGCAACAAAATTATTTCAGCTTTTGCAGTAATTTACAATATTGAGTTATACATATTCTAACTAATAAATTAAAAAAAAAGGAAATCAGCTTTTGAAAATGTCAAAATTATTACTTATACGATTACAATTATTATACAATTATTTTTTTTACAATACATGGGAGGACAGTGGCACACAAAATAAGATGACAGGCAGAGAGACGTTCTCATTCACTATTAATTAACCGAATGAAGAAGTGATGCATTCTGCCTAACATCTGCTTTTGTAAGTCAAATAGAAACAAAATAAAGGTAAGCGATAAATCGTTTTATTTTTGGAAAACTATTCATTTTTTTTATTCACATCCTCATTTATAATACCTTATCAAAACAGTCCTGAGCTAGCTGCTTTCTTAACCGCTTGTTTTTCACCGCTGTCATGTTTGGTTTGCGTGTATTCTGTAATTGAGAGGAAAACGCACATAACATATTTACATATTCCTCTAAATGCCGCGCCAGCACGGAAGGCTCCGGACGTTTAACAGTAAACCCTCAACAAACACAGAACGTTCCCCTAACGTTAGTTTTTGGTTCCTGTTTAGTTATTATTTTGGGAACCAAATACTATCGTTAGAGGAACATCCTTTTTAGGTTATATTTGTTTTTGTAACCATAAAATAACATCCCCAGAACGTTGCATGGTGGTTATTAAATAACATAAAAAATTACTTATAGAGAATGTTCCCTCATGGTTATTTTCCGGTTATTAATTTGCAAACATAAAATAACGTTCCCAGAATGTTGCAGGGTGGTTGTTTTTAAAATAACGTATACAGAATGTTCCCTAATGGTTATTCCCAGGTTATTTTTATAACCCTGTAAGACCGGGAAGATTTGGGTTCATTCATAAATTCGTATGACCTTGCTTTCATGCTGTGCAAATACAAACCGGAAGACAAGACAACTAGCACAGTCCTGAAAAAGGAGCGGGGCTACATGTATTTTGTAGAGACGTTCCACGTGAAATGCATGAAGTAAGATGTAAGTAGAATAATTAAATTTGTCTATTTGGATGTAATACAATAAAAACAATTTTTCAGCAATAGCAATAATGATTAAAGAAGGTTAAGAGGTGGTGTAAGCAAGTTTAGTTTGAAGGAGAATTTTAACAGTAGCTAAGTTAGCTAAATATGACTACCTGCAGTAATTTAAAAGGGGTCTGTCTATAAAACCTAGCCATTTGCGTGTCAGCAGTGTGGAAAGAGTTTCTCATGTCGAGGAACCCTTAAGGCTCATTTAAGGTTTCACAGTAATGAGAAACCGTTCAAGTGTCCTCAGTGTGAAAAGAGTTTTTTAATTAAAAGAGTCCTTGAGGATCACATAAGAATTCACACCGGAGAGAAGCCGTTCACATGTGATCAGTGCGGAAAGAGTTACAAATGGTCAGATAGTCTCAGAGTTCATAAACTCATTCACTCCGGAGAAAAGCCATTTAAGTGTGATCAGTGCGATAAGAGTTTTTTTCTGAAAAAAGACCTAAAGGCCCACATGAAAACTCACACTAAATGGATGTAATACAATAAAAACAATTTTTCAGCAATAGCAATAATGATTAAAGAAGGTTAAGAGGTGGTGTAAGCAAGTTTAGTTTGAAGGAGAATTTTAACAGTAGCTAAGTTAGCTAAATATGACTACCTGCAGTAATTTAAAAGGGGTCTGTCTATAAAACCTCGTCCACTTCACGAAGTGGAACGCACAGCCCTTCTCATAAACACCGTGTCTTCTTCTGTTGGAGTGCATCCGAGAGGGCCCGTGATTATTGTTTCACTCTATCCTGTTATCCTGGTTCACTTCCTATCTTACAGATAGACAATACTACATTGCTATAAACAATTATAACTCCTCCACTGCTTTACTTAGACAGGGTGTTCCCCAGGGCTCTGTTCTCGGCCCATTACTGTTTATTATTTACATTATGCCCCTTGGACATATTATTCGCCATGGTTTTCATGATCACTGTTGTGCTAATGATATTTAGAACCGTTACAGTTAGGAGGAATCCACACTGGAGAGAAACCGTTCCAGTGCCTTCAGTGCGGCAAGAGATTCGGATATTATAGAGCTGCACAGAAAGAAGCATTGCCCAAAATTAAAGTCAATAGACTGGAGAAACAAGACCTTGAGAGCTCAATTAATTAGTGTTGAATTATTGCCCTTGTTTTACTGTTATTTGTTATTTTAAATTTGAAAAATGTCCAAGTTACCCAAGTTGTTTGTAGAATGAAGATAACGTGGTTATGATTGTTCATACATACACTTGTAATTATCTGAATGTTTAACTTCGTGAGCAGCTGCATGTTTCTTACAGTTCACTGCTGCTTTGAGGTTAATCGGGTTAATGAAATAAGTGATAAGGTATCAAATAAGACCCAGCTATGTTAAAACATCTGCTGCTATATGGACTTATTTATTAAAACAATTATTCCACCATGAGCACTGAACCAGAGTCATTCACTGATTGGAAGGAACTGACTGTCTTCAGAAAAGGTTCAATGGCATTTTATGTTCATCATATCTCCATAATATAGTAGTGTAGATGTATTATATTATAATTAAAACACTTTTAAGAACATTAATGTTGGCAAATGCATAATTACAATAAAATACAGAAGAATGAATGAACACCGTTCATCCGTTCAAAGCTGCTTTCTTATATTAAGCGATCCCTGTGTGTTTTCGATGACGAGAAACGATTTTAGGCTTTGAAAAAAGTATGATAAGGAAAAAATGACACTCCAGGATATATTAAGTTTAAGACCAGAGGCACATGAAAATTGTTCAACTAAATCCAAAGCTTTGAATAATTACCTTTCTTCATTTCCTTCCACCATTCGTGAGCTGATAACTAGCCTATAACAAATTATTATTATTATTTCTTCCTTGTTGATGTGAAGTCTGAAGAAGTTTTTTAATTAAAAGAGTCCTTGAGGATCACATAAGAATTCACACCGGAGAGAAGCCGTTCACATGTGATCAGTGCGGAAAGAGTTACAAATGGTCAGATAGTCTCAGAGTTCATAAACTCATTCACTCCGGAGAAAAGCCATTTAAGTGTGATCAGTGCGATAAGAGTTTTTTTCTGAAAAAAGACCTAAAGGCCCACATGAAAACTCACACTAAAGAGAAGCCTTACTTGTGTTCTGTTTGTGGGAAGAGTTTTGCATGGCTGGACTGTTTTAAAGACCATCTGAAAATACACTCTGGTGTGAAAGACTATTTGTGCGCAGATTGTGGTAAAGCCTTTACTGCAGCCACTCAGCTGAAAGTGCACCGCAGGATCCATACTGGAGAAAAACCTTACAAGTGCTCGCATTGTGAGAAGAGTTTTGGACAGTTAGGAGGCCTGCAAAACCATGAGAGAATCCACACGGGAGAGAAACCATTCCAGTGCCATCAATGCGGCAAGAGATTCGGATATTATAGAGCTGCACAGATGCACAGAAAGAAGCATTGCCCAAAATTAAAGTCAATATGACTGAAGAAACAAGAGCTTAAGAGCTCAAGGAATTAAAAAGTGCTACCTTTTTTGTGATTATTGTTTCACTCTATCCTGTTATCCTGGTTCACTTCCTATCTTACAGATAGACAATACTACATTGCTATAAACAATTATAACTCCTCCACTGCTTTACTTAGACAGGGTGTTCCCCAGGGCTCTGTTCTCGGCCCATTACTGTTTATTATTTACATTATGCCCCTTGGACATATTATTCGTCATTATGGTTTTCATTATCACTGTTGTGCTAATGATATTCAGAAATACTGTATACCGCTTGCCGTTTGAATTCTATCCACCAGACCACATCACTATGTGTGTTAATGAGTTAAAGGCATGGCTAAATTCCAATTTTTTAAGTTTGAACTTGAGCAAGACAGAAATTTTAATTACTGTCCCCCCAACTCTAACTAAAAATATAACTAATATTCCCAGCTTTAACCTTGATGCTACAACAATTTTTCCATCTGCCACCATTAGAAATTTGGGCATTACTCTTGATCCTTCACTGACCCTGGATGTTTACATCAATAAACTTTTTAAAGTTGCATTTCTTCAGTTTCACCGTATAGCCCAACTAGATTTTGTCTGTATTCAATGGGCAGCAGGTAATTTTCTGTCATGGCTCCTAAGCTATGGAACTCTTTATCACTGGCACTGAGGACAACAACCTCACTGTCTGAATTTAAATCACAACTTAAAGCCTAATTGTTTACCCAACACCTACCAGTCATAATTATGTTTCTTTAGACCCTTTCCAACTCTTTTTCTACCAATTGGAATGCTTTCTCAAAGTATTTTTGTTACGTGTATCTGCCTTGCATTTACTGCTCTTTATTTTTATTTGTTTGTTTATACTATCCATTTTTTATGTTTTTTACTCAATCCTATGCTATATGTCTTTGCTTTATTATGATATGCAACTGCGATAATTTTTGTTTCTGGACTGGGCAAACGTCTACTGTCCACTTAACTGATCAACTGAATTGATTGTCTGTGACTATGTGAAATGACTGTTCTTTGCGTTACTGCATATGCAAAGTATCCTTGAGCCTGGGAAATGTGCTATATAAATTAAACATTATTATTATTTGTAATTCAAATGTGAAAAATGTCCATAGTACCCTGGTGAAGCATGCACTCATTTACAGAATAAAAGTGACCAGTAGTAGTTACAAATCTTTATTGATTTATGATTTAGATACTTGAATTACTGTAATTACTTGGATGTTTAACTTGTTCTTAAGTTGCTAATGTTTCTTATAGTTCACTGCTGCTTTGAGGTTCATCAGGTCAGTGAAATCACTGTTAAAACATCTGCTCCAGAAATGTATTTTTTTATGAAAAGAAATATTACACCATGAACACTGAACTCGAGTCATTCTTCATAGTCATATGGTCTGGGGGGGACTATCTTCAAAAAAGTGTCTATGGCATTAGGTACATTCCTCATAGAACCATATAGTTTAGTGTTTATAAGAGCAGTGCTGCTTGGTGTACAGGGGTAACCACTTTATATCTGCTGTTCCATAAGCGCCATTTTTAAACAACTTTTAGTTTTTGTCAAAACTTGAGTTTGAAAATCTTTAAGTCATAATTTTACAGTCATTTTACATTTTAGGATGTTACACATGGCTTAAAAACAACCCAATTTGGGTCATTTTGGCAACCCAGCAATGGGTCAAAAAGGGAAGTTTTGTAGGCTTTTGTCCCATCTTGTTTGGGTTAAATGTTTGACCTAATAGCTTAAAAATTGTAATCAAACACACATATTTATCACAGCAACAACACTAGCTACAATCATAAGTTAAAATTAATAAGAAAACCTAAGAAAATAAAAAATATAGACAGAATTAAATACAACATGCACATGTGTATGTGAATGAGGAATCCAGCATTTCTTTCTTTCTTAGCAAAACAGAGATAATTTTGTCTTTCATTATCTCAAGTCTCTCATTATAACAAACAAAGTGTAACATGATGTTAATAAGAGATCCATTGTGCAGTGTAGAGCTTCATTAACGGAACTTTGTGACATCACAAACTGAAATGAATGACAGCTTTATTATTATTATTATAAAGGGAGCGTGCTTTGCACACTTTCTTGGCTAATCCATTCAGAATTTGAATTTGTTTTTTATGATGCTAAGAGCACCAGCGATCGCTTGCACGCTGCAACGTTTTGGGAGAGATGTATAAATGCAGCATTTACGGTTGGTCAAAAGTTTGCATACACCTTGCAGAATCTGCAAAATGTTCATTATTTTACCAAAGTAAGAGGGATCACACAAAATGCATGCAATTTTTTATTTAGTACTGACCGGAATACGATATTTCACATAAAAGATGTTTACATATAGTCAACAAGAGGAAATAGTTGAATTGATAAAAATGACCCCCTTCAAAAGTTTACATACACTGGGTTCTTAATACAGTGTTGTTGCCTGAATGATCCACAGCTGTGTTTTTTTTGTTTAGTGATAGTTGTTCATGAGTCATTTGTCCTGAACAGTTAGTTAAACTGCCTGCTGTTCTTCAGAAAAATCCTTCAGGTTCACAAATTATTTGGCTTTTCAGCATTTTTGTGTATTTGAACCCTTTCCAACAATGACTGAATGATTTTGAGACCCATCTTTCCACACTGAGGACAACTGAGGTGTAACGTGCTAGTGCTGATACTAAGCGCACAACGAAGTAGTAAATCCCAAAAATAGGCTTTTAATAATAAATCCACAAGGAATCCAGGAGCTGGGGTAGCACAACACAATAGAATAAAACAATAACCGGTGAGGACAGAACAGAAAGGGGGAGAACTTATACAAAAGCAAGAGAGGGGCTAATCACTTAATTAACAAGACACAGGTGAACCTAATGAACTAATCAGGGCAACTCAGGAAAACTAGATCAAAGGAACAAAAGACATATCAGGAACAGGGAAAAACACAGCTAAAAGTCCATGACGGTGACAGTTCGCCCCCCTCCCGGTGGGGGCTCTGGAGAAGGGTGTGGAGCAGGAAAAAGGCAGAAACAAAAAGAGTCCATGGGGGAGTAGAAGGTAGGGGGGAGCAGGAGGAGCCAGATGTTGGTCAAGAGACCAACCAGGACGAGGCCCCAGGGCAGAGTCGAGGGAGGGAGAAGCCATGGTGGAGGATTGGCAGACAATACCCTGGGGACGAGAGATGGAGACGGAACCGCTGGGGGTGGAGACCCATGTGGAGCCAAGCAGACGGAGAGCCAGGGTGACACCCGAGGATCCGGAGGGCCAAGGCGGAGCTAAAGGCTCAGGCGACCGATGCGGAGGGGGGCTCCGGAAGCCTGAAGCGGAGCCGGAGCGACTGAGAACAAAGGCAGAGCCGGAAGGAAGGAGGAGCCTGACAGAGCCAGAGGGACGGAGTGACAAGGCGAAGCCAGAGGAGTGGAGTCCCGAGGCAGCGGATGGTTGACGACGGACGAGGGAGCCCGGTGGAGCCAGTAGGATGACGGGCCATGGTGGAGAAGAGGGAGCTAGGAGCCAAGGTGGAGCCGATGGGTCGAAGGACTGAGGTGGAGTCCAGCACTTGGAAGCTGGAGGTGAAGACAGAAGTCACAGGGAGCTTAGGAGACGTAGGAGAGCTGGACGGAACCAGCGGAGACTCAAGAGACGTAGGAGACGCAGGAATATAAGGTACAACCTCTCCAACACAGTCTATTATATCCTATTGAAAAATGTCCATAAGTTCCTCAAAATAATGTCCAGAGGCCAGCTGCAGCTCACCCTCAGTGGCTGGAGTGTGGGCAGGGCTTCCCTCCAAGCCCTTGATCTCCACCAGTACTCCCTTATGCACGTGCGATGTAGCTGACTCACACACCTGGTCAGACGTCTCTTGAGGCTCAGGCTCCGGGGCGATGCTTGGCTCAGTAGTAGGTTTATGCACTGGCTCACGTGTCGCGGCAGGCTCAGGCTCTCCGTCTGCAGTGGGCTCTGTGACACTCCCTTGAGGGCCATCCATGGGCAGGTTAGTACGGAACCGCAAAGGTGGTGAGATTAGCCAGTCCTATGAAGTCTCTTGTGTGGTCCTCGAAGGAGCGATCTCCTTGCTCCATGCAGAGGTACTGGACGACAGGGATATCCATTCGGAGAAAAACAAAAGGCAAGGGGGAAAAAAATGCCGCAAAACTTTACCTTTTGGGCCGGATCTTCTGTAACATGCTGGTGCTGATACTAAGCACACGACGAAGAAGTAAATCCCAAAAATAGTCTTTTAATAATAAATCCACAAAGAATCCAGGAGCTGGAGTAGCACAACACAATAGAATCAAACAAAAACTGGCGAGGACCAAACAGAAATGGGGAGAATTTATACAAAAGCAAGAGAGGGGCTAATCACTTAATTAACAAGACACAGGTGAACCTGATGAACTAATCAACGCAACTCAGGAAAACTAGGTCAAAGGAACAAAAGACAGGAGATCAGGAACAGGGAAAAACACAACTAAAAGTCCATGACTGTTACATGAGGGACTCATACGCTATTACAAACTATTACAGAAGGTTCAAATGCTCACTGATGCTCCTGAATGAAAAACGATGCATTAAGAGTTGGGGGTGTAAACTTTTGAACAGAATGAAGATGTGTAAATTTTTCTTATTTTGTCTAATTATCATATTTTTTTATTTAGTACTGGAAAAACGATGCATTAAGAGTTGGGGGTGTAAACTTTTGAACAGAATGAAGATGTGTAAATTTTTCTTATTTTGTCTAATTATCATATTTTTTTATTTAGTACTGCCCTTCAAAAGCTACAGAAGATACTTACATGTTTCCCAGAAGACAAAATAAGTTACATTTACCCTGATCTTCAAATTCAAAAAGTACAGTAGCTCTGCTTTGTGCCCAGTTTCAGACACCGTAGTCGTTTAAGTTTTAAAATGCATTTCATTTATATATTGAATTGTTCAATAAAGTTGAAGTGGAATTAATTGTAGAACATAATCTCTTTTTTCAGATCTGGTCCTCCACATAGCAATGAGCTGTGATGTAAAGATGGAGTTTATTAAAGAGGAGAATGATGATGATACATGCCATCAGTGTGGAAAGAGCTTGTCATGTAAAGCAAGTCTCAAAGAACACATGAGAATTCACACCGGAGAGAAACCGTTCACATGCCCTCAGTGTGGAAAGAGTTTCTTACGTAAAGGAGGCTTTAAGATTCACATAAGGATTCACACCGGAGAGAAGCCGTTTGTGTGTCAACACTGTGGAAAGAGCTTTATAAGTCAAGGAACGCTTGGCACTCACTTAAGGTCTCACAGTAATGAGAAACCGTTCAAGTGTCCTCAGTGTGAAAAGAGTTTCAGACGTAAAGACCTCTTCAGTCGTCACATGAGAGTTCACAGTGGAGAAAAGCCTCACATAACATATTTACATATTCATCTAAATGCCGCGCCAGCACGGAAGGCTCCGGATGTTTAACAGTAAACCCCGTGTGTGACGCCGTGTGTTTCGTTGTGAAAGCGAAACTACTTTGTTTGGTCTTCCAAAAGAGGACACGGCTAGAAATCAGTGGTTAAGTTGTATTTACAACACTGTTCCAGAACACTTCAACCCAAATATTCAGATGCGTGCAGCACATTTTATGGAGGACTGTTTACTGATCCTGGTAGAGTAGACTATAATGCCGGCTGTTCTGACTCACAGACTGTAAGTACGTTTTTTATATTTAAAGAATTTGCCACTGATGATTCAAACGTGAGTTTTGAGCAGTGTAGAGTAGCACTTGTTGTTTGTCATTTCTCCGATCACAAATGCAGACATGGTTTTATGTTTACGTGGTGCGATGCAACGCAACGCGTAAAAAGACTAATCTAAGACATAATTTTGCAGTCATTTTTTCATTTTAAGATGTTACACATGGGTTAAAAACAGCCCAATTTGGGTAATTTTGGCAACCCAGCAATGAATCAAAAATGGAAAATTTTGAAGGCCTTTGTCCGTTTGGGTTTGTTTGGGTTCTGTGTTTGACCTAACAGCCCCCTTTTTTTTTCACTCAAAATGGGAAATTAAAATCAAACACACAAATTTACTACAGCAACAACACTGGCTACAGTCATAATCAAACAGTGAAAATTGATCAAGCAAACACAATAAAAGCAGGGCAGTGGAACGGAAACACACGTTCTGTGTGAACAGCTCAACACGTTCTCCCTCTCTCTATAATGGTTGGCATTTTGGCAAACAAATGTATTATGTAGCATTTTCACAATCTTTTAATTAAATCAGTTACTTGTAAATAGTCTAATAAAACCTAACTACTGAGATGTTCCTAGCAAGTGTCAAACTAGTTCCCAACTGCAGCGTCAAACACGCTTTAATTATTATATTCATTCACCTGAGACTGTTTTAATGTAATATGCCCTATTACAACCACTCAGACATAATTAAGCTTCCTTTATTACATCTATAGATCAGTACAGTGGTAGCAACACTTTAAGCTCTGTTCCCTGCGCATCGAAGCTCCATCCTCCAGTCCAGCAGGTGGCAGTAGTTCATCCTAAGTGTCTTTGCTCACTGCTAATAACAACACAATCCATAGAAGAAGAACAGAAGAAGACAACAACTCAAACTGTTCAGTCCTGTGATCTTGTGAGTAATTTTAATGTCTAGCAGTTAAAGTGGGCTCAGTGCTGGAAACTGCAGAGGGTCATTGAGGGAACATTAGTGCGGGTGTTAGAGGCCATTTGGTGGCATTTAAAGATTTCTTTTCATCATAATTTTTTTTTTTTTTTTGTAATTCTTAGAGTTTAGCGGATTCACTCCTTGCTTTGTTTGCCAGGCTGGAGCTGAATCAACTACACGCCCCTATTTGGATCTAGCAATTTATTTATTTTATTTACTTTAATCTAAATACTTATGTATTTGGATCTACTAGTTTGCTTTTAATTATATCTTAGAACTGTGAATTACCCAATACGCTTAATGTGGTATTAGAAACTTTCCCTATAGGCCTATTAAGTTTCTTTCTTCTGTTGAACACAAAAGAAGACATTTTGAAAAATGTTAATATCCAAACAGTTTATGGGCACCATTGACTTCCATAGTATTTTTTTCCTACTATGGAAGTCAATGGTTCCCATCAACTATTCAAATACATAAGACAACGAGCGCCGTCCTGAAAAGGTCTATATGCAACTTCTTTTTGCCTGTAAGCGAAGATTTTTTCCCCATATTTTTTGTAGAGACGTTTCAAATTAAATGCATTTTGAAGCAAAATCTAAGTAAATATATAATTAACTGGATTCAGTGTAGTACAATTTAGCGATTTCCAAAATCCGTTACCTCGTTTTAAGTAATGTGCACAAGATTTACTAATCCATTCTGTTTCTTGAGTGTTTTGTGAATAGCACTCTTTGTGAACAGGCTACATCCCCGTTTCAGTCCTGTCATACTTTAAGCAGGGCATACACTGTGCGATTTTCGTCAATTTTTGACCCTTTTCCCTCACTGTGCTTGTGCTAAAACAGAACTTAAACCATTTCATCTTTAATGCAGCAAGAAAGAAAGCAAAATGAGGGAGGTCTTTATGAGTTCTGTCGCTATCAAACTAGCTACAATTTAGCAGCTTACCTCCAGTTCGCATTGCAGAATGGATAAACCATATGTCCACGTCTTCCAAGCCAACTGCGCGTCTATACTCCAGGATTTACTAATCCATTCTGTTTCTTGAGTGTTTTGTGAATAGCACTCTTTGTGAACAGGCTACATCCCCGTTTCAGTCATACTTTAAGCAGGGCATACACTGTGCGATTTTCGTCAATTTTCGTCAATTTTTGACCCTTTTCCCTCACTGTGCTTGTGCTAAAACAGAACTTAAACCATTTCATCTTTAATGCAGCAAGAAAGAAAGCAAAAAGAGGGAGGTCTTTATGAGTTCTGTCGCTATCAAACTAGCTACAATTTAGCAGCTTACCTCCAGTTCGCATTGCAGAATGGATAAACCATATGTCCACGTCTTCCAAGCCAACTGCGCGTCTATACTCCAGCTCCTCTTTAATTAATGTTCTTAATCATTGATTTATTTATTTTTATTCACCTCAGGGTTCTGTTGTTGGCTCTATCTTATTTTCTTTGTGCATGTTGCCTCTGGGTTCGATTTTTAAAAAAATACTTGTATGCCGACTATGGTTGCAAAGGGGTGGAAAATTTCCGGAAACTTTCCAAAAATTCCTGGAATATTCCACAAAAATCCTGGACAATTTCCTCCAAAATTTCTGCAATGTTTCCGAAATTTACTGGAAATGTTCCACCTTTTTGCAACCCTAATGCCGACGATGCACAAATTTATCTCCCTTTGAAATCAGTAGAGCATTGTGGTGCTAATTTACTTTTGGCATGTCTGGAGGAGGTTAAGCTGGATGACTCATAATTTGGTTCAACTAAACCAAAGTAAAACTGAGATTATGCTTTTTGGCCCTGCCAGAGGATGCACAGATATTGCCACGTATTTAGGCACATGGTCAGACTACTGCCATGACCAAGTAAATAATCTAGGTGTTGTGCTTGACCCAGAACTGAAACTTGATAAGCAGATTAATGCTGTGGTTAAGAGTTGCTTCTTCCAGATCTATTGCTCGATTAAAGTCTTTACTGTCGAGAAAAGATTAAGAGAAGGTTATTAATGCCTTTGTTCTGTCTCGCCTTGGCTATTGCAATGTTTTGTTTGTGGGGTCCTGCTCCTGTCAGACCACTATATCACGTTTGCAGTTAGTGCAGCTAAGAAAAGTCATCATATTTCTCCTATTTTGGCTTCTCTTAAGTGGCTACCAGTGGACTTCAAGATAAAATATTAAATTCTGCTATATGTTTTTAGAGCAGTGCATGGGATGGCTTATTGCTTATTGCTCTTCACCAAGCACCTAGGTTTTTAAGATCAAGCAATAAGTCATTACTTGCTGTTCCTCGAACTCATTTAAAGTTAAAAGGGGATCAGGCTTTTGCTGTTGCGGGCCCAAGGCTTTGGAACTGTTTGACTCATGAACTTAGGGAGATTACTTTGTTAAATGCTGTTAAAGCTCGTGTTTTAAAAGTTATATTTTGTCGTTAGCCTTTGAGAGGTTGGGCTAGTAATTGATGTATTACTAGGTTGTGTTGTTTTTATGTGTTCTATGTTTTTCTATGCTGCTTGTACAGCACTTTGGTCTGCATTATAAATAAAGTGAATGAACTTATTTCATATTTCCTCATGTCTTAATTTATTTTCAAAAAAATTCCCTTGTGGCAAGTTTTTGGAATTTCCTTGTCTGAAATAAAGCTGCTCTTATTTTCATTGATGGCTGATTACAGTGTTCAGACATATATTTTAGACGGTTAAGAATTTTAATTATAGGACTATGCATTGTACAATAGATCTAGCCTAAATGTTTTAAATATTTTTTTTAATGAGGAGTAAGCTGATTTAATCTTTTATTATCCTTGCTTCACGTCAGTTGTGTGGTAATGCGATGAAATTCAAATTGATTGTAGTAGACCTACACATCATGTAATAATGAAAGTACCATAATAATAATAATAAAATCATTTCATACGTCAATTGGAATCGCCAAACCCTCTCGATATCACCGATGTTAGTGTTCATTGATCCATCGAGTTTGATTGTGCTGAAAGCATTATCAAACAACACTTGAGAGAGAACACAACACCCCTATGGTTTATTTAAAAGGAGGGAGCAAATTACTAAATCATACAGTAAGTCGTGGGATTAGTATTGACGTAATTCGTGGGAACAATTTTTTTCCCGCACATGTCATGTTTGGGGCTCCGTAGTAAACCCATTAAAAAAAAATCTATCTTAATTCTAATTTTTCCTATTTTTAAACAAAATGGAAAAGCACAAACTGTTTCTCATTTCTGATTATTTCTTTTTAAGTCAAAAATGAAATGAACAGAAGGTCCATAAACAAGCAGGTCTTCAGGTAGACTTCATCTTTTACTATAGGGTAAATTAGAGTTACATTTACCTAACTTTTAACCTTTAGCGTATTACGCTTAGCGTAATTCTCGACCTAATTTTCCAAATAATCACTGAATGATCAGTAATGTCAGCAGTTGTTTAAAGGTGCAGTAGGAGATCTTGGAAAATGCTAACTTTAGCCTGATAGCACTGAAAGCGACCGTCTCACCCTCCCTGCAATCGCCGTCCAAAGCTACGCCCCCTGAACCTATACGAGTGTCCTCAGTGTGAAAAGAGTTTCAGACGTAAAGACCTCTTCAGTCGTCACATGAGAGTTCACAGTGGAGAAAAGCCTTTCTCATGTCCTCATTGTGGAAAGTATTTTTTAACTAAAACCCACCTTCATACTCACTCACGAATTCACACCGGAGAGAAGCCTTACACATGTGATCAGTGCGGAAAGAGTTTCAAATGGACAAATGCTTTCAGAGTTCATAAACTCCTTCACTCCGGAGAAAAGCCATTTAAGTGTGATCAGTGCGATAAGAGGTTTGTTCTGGAATCACAACTAAAGGCCCACATTAAGAAAACTCACCCTAAAGAGAAGCCTTACTTGTGTTCTGTGTGTGGAAAGAGGTTTTCATGGCGGAATTATTCCACCATGAGCACTGAACCAGAGTCATTCACTGATTGGAAGGAACTGACTGTCTTCAGAAAAGGTTCAATGGCATTTTATGTTCATCATATCTCCATAATATAGTAGTGTAGATGTATTATATTATAATTAAAACACTTTTAAGAACATTAATGTTGGCAAATGCATAATTACAATAAAATACAGAAGAATGAATGAACACCGTTCATCCGTTCAAAGCTGCTTTCTTATATTAAGCGATCCCTGTGTGTTTTCGATGACGAGAAACGATTTTAGGCTTTGAAAAAAGTATGATAAGGAAAAAATGACACTCCAGGATATATTAAGTTTAAGACCAGAGGCACATGAAAATTGTTCAACTAAATCCAAAGCTTTGAATAATTACCTTTCTTCATTTCCTTCCACCATTCGTGAGCTGATAACTAGCCTATAACAAATTATTATTATTATTTCTTCCTTGTTGATGTGAAGTCTGAAGAAAAGGCTAAGAGAATGTCTGGTCTTGCTATAATCTCCCGTTAAGTAGGCTAAGTGTTTTGGAATATAAAAAGAATCTGTGAAGATTACCGTATTCAAGGGATGAGTCTCGTTCCTGTTTTATAAATTAATAGCCTATATATGATTGCATGCAGGGCCGCGGGAACGTATTTTGAGCTGGGGGGGCTGAGAAATAAGGGGGGGGGGGGCCACGT
>NW_015657493.1:43165-51638 GCF_001515625.1 Sinocyclocheilus rhinocerous
TGTGAGAATGCGAGATGTGTTGCTGCTGAGGTAGACGCTCGCGCTCTTTCTCTGCTGTCTGTAGAAATTGTTGTTCATTCTTCATTTGGGAACGGCAGAGACATGTTACAGGTTATAATATAATCCATAAATCACGTCAACAAATGATTTTTTAAGTCAGTTTAATACGTTTAATCAGTTGAAACGACTTTCACAGTCAATTTGATTTAACTTGACTCATATTTAACCGTTGCTTCTTGTCATTGTAGGCTTAGGCTACTTTTTTCAATGAATTTTAATGAATATACTAATTAATAAAATGAATATTATTTATTGTTTATTACATATTGTTCTTTCATTTATTTTTAACACCGCACCCCCAGCACCCCCATTTTTTCGTGGGCTACACTCCAGGGGGTGCTGCAGCACCCCCAGCACCCCTACTTCCCGCGGTAATGATTGCATGTCCTTATCTAACATGCTTGGTTTCAGCAAACCGCAGTTGATTCAGAGAGCGGTCAGTAAACTGTTCAGTAAAACCGAGAACTTGTCTCACTTTTGTGTAGCTAACTGTTTAAAATGCAACTTGTAATAATCAATAAATGCACAATATAAGGTGTTTCTAACATATTTTGTAATTGTTTGAGTTTATCAAAGTGAAGTATTTTTATTATTATTATTATTATCAAAGTGAAGTATAGGCTACTTTGGGCTTTTGGCGGATCGATCTGCGCATGCGCACTAATAACCATAGACGTAACTACTTAGCCTATATTTATTATGCTAATAACGGCGTCCACTAGGTGGAATCCGAAGAAAGCATTTGATCTGAAAAGCAACTGAAATACATCATACCGCATGTTTCAGTACATTCTTGATATTTTCCCTGACTTCAGCGTTACTCAGTGTTACTTTTTGTGTACTTTAAGCCACTTTAAGTTAAATATTTTCCCTGCGCGTCGAAGCTCCATCCTCCAGTCCAGCAGGTGGCGGTAATTCATCTGAAGTTTCTTTGCTCACCGCCAGTTGCAACACAATCCGTAGAAGAAGAAGAACAATAACAATAACAGCGCGAACACTTCAGTCCTCTAATCTTGTTCTGTTGTTTGGTAAGTGCTGGTTTTAGTTCAGTTATATCATTGTTCTCATGGTTTAGATATTGTGAGTGATTTTAATGTCTAGCAGCAGTTGTCTCTCTGTTAAGTGCGTTTGGTGGCGTTTTAATCACAACATTTCTTCAGTCATTCACTCTTCAATCTGGATATATTTGTTTGCCAGGCTGGAGCTGAATCAGTCACATGCTCCAGTTTTGATCTAACAACTTTATGTATTTTATCTTAATACTGTATATTATCCAAATTCCCTATATTAAGTTTCCCTACTCTATGCTGATTACATGGCTACCTAAGATTACCCAGTTTTAAGGTTGTTTACTAGCAAGTCAATTTTTACTGGCTAATTTGCTCAAATATGAAGTATAAAATCACATATAAATTTATGAGAGCTTGTAGACCTGTTTAAATGACTCCTGAAACTTTGCAGTGTCCATGTGCTCTTAGCAGCAAGAAAAATAAGACTTTAATTCAAACAGTAAACAGATATTAGGCTATGGAAGTGAGCAAAGAGTGGGACTATATAAATATCATGTCCTTTAGCTGTTTATGAGCTTCACTGAGTCAGTGTGAACTAATTAAAACATCTCCTGCGCTCAACTTTAACTCTGACTAATTATGATAATCTGTCATTTTTCATATCCCTAATACATTTGATATAAATACTTAAATGCATTTAATTTGTTCAATTGTTAAGTAAAGTTGTGGTAGAACTCATTGTATGGAATATGGTTGCAACAAATTATTATTTTGAAAATTCTTTAACGATTATTAGAGTGATTAATCGACTAAACAGTGGTTATTTCACCAATTAACTAGTAGGTTATTTGATTATTCAGCTTTTGCAGTTAGTTAAGATATTGAGTTATACATATTCTAACTAATAAATAAAACAAGAAAAGCTCTTCAGCTTTTAAAAATGTAGAATTAATTTTTTTTTAGGAAATTGTATAGGGCTGCACAATTAATCACATTTCTAATCGTGGTGATTTAACACCGCACCCCCAGCACCCCCATTTTTTCGTGGGCTACACTCCAGGGGGTGCTGCAGCACCCCCAGCACCCCTACTTCCCGCGGTAATGATTGCATGTCCTTATCTAACATGCTTGGTTTCAGCAAACCGCAGTTGATTCAGAGAGCGGTCAGTAAACTGTTCAGTAAAACCGAGAACTTGTCTCACTTTTGTGTAGCTAACTGTTTAAAATGCAACTTGTAATAATCAATAAATGCACAATATAAGGTGTTTCTGAACATCTCTGTTCCTGCGCTCAACTTTAACTAATTATGATAATCTGTTATTTTTCATACCCCTAATAGTAAGACATTTGATATAAATGCATTTAATTTGTTGAATTGTTAAGTAAAGTTGTGGTAGAACTCATTGTATGGAATATGGTTGCAACAAATTATTATTTTGAAAATTCTTTAACGATTATTAGAGTGATTAATCGACTAAACAGTGGTTATTTCACCAATTAACTAGTAGGTTATTTGATTATTCAGCTTTTGCAGTTAGTTAAGATATTGAGTTATACATATTCTAACTAATTAAAACATCTCCTGCGCTCAACTTTAACTCTGACTAATTATGATAATCTGTCATTTTTCATATCCCTAATACATTTGATATAAATACTTAAATGCATTTAATTTGTTCAATTGTTAAGTAAAGTTGTGGTAGAACTCATTGTATGGAATATGGTTGCAACAAATTATTATTTTGAAAATTCTTTAACGATTATTAGAGTGATTAATCGACTAAACAGTGGTTATTTCACCAATTAACTAGTAGGTTATTTGATTATTCAGCTTTTGCAGTTAGTTAAGATATTGAGTTATACATATTCTAACTAATAAATAAAACAAGAAAAGCTCTTCAGCTTTTAAAAATGTAGAATTAATTTTTTTTTAGGAAATTGTATAGGGCTGCACAATTAATCACATTTCTAATCGTGGTGATAACAATTACAAATGCCACAATTACATAACCGTTCAAAGCAGCAATTAATTGTTCAAGGTTCACTTATGTTATTATTCTGCATGCTTAAGATGTGTTTTTTCTTTCTGCATGTTATGTTAAGGGCTTTTACATTTGTTTTCATTTTAGTATAGCATTATAGTACCATGCATATTTTTATTTTTTACTGTTTTTCGTTGTTGTTGTTGTTGTGTAAAGAAACCAATCCAATGTATAGTTGACATTTGAGGCTTAATATTATAGAAATGCAATAAGTTTTTCAGTAAGAGTGTTTTCAGCTTGTTTATTTTCATTAGAAAATATGGCATGCAGTTGCTTCAGACAGTAGTATAAACATCACTCAGTGTAAACTGTGATAATTGTAATTACAATTTCAAGGAAATAATCAACGATTCTGATTTTTGTCATAAAATTGTGTTTTGTCAATACAAATAAATGCGGCAGAGAGACGTTCTCATTCATCATTTAATTAACTGTTTGAAAAAGTAAGTACTAGTAAGTGATGCATGCTAAACATATCCTTTTGTAAGTCATAAGGAACTAAATAAATGTAAGTGAAAAGATGTTTAATTTTTGGATAAACTAGTCATTTTTTAAATTCACAGCATTTCCTCTCTTATTATAATACCTTGTAGTGTTACTATAATGAAAACAGTCCTGACCCAGATCGAGTTTTAGTCTAAACTATTGCTTTAATGTAATATTTTGGGATATTTTGCATTCACTAATTAAAAAGACAACTGACAAGCATTCGTGTGAGGGGTTATGGGATAGCCCAGCTTTAGTTTAAAAGAGTACAGACATTTTTATCACTCATAACTTCTGGACGTTTGCGCATGCTACCAAATAAAGTATACTGAATGTTTGACTGTATTACAATTACTTTTTTGGTTTTCTTTTTTCAGATCTGTTCCTCCATGCCACGTTACAATGAGCTGTGACGTTGTAAAGATAGAGTTTAATAAAGAGAAGAATGTGGATTTTACATGCCATCAGTGTGGAAAGAGCTTCACAAGTAAAGGAAACCTCAAAGAACACATGAGAATTCACACCGGAGAGAAACCGTTCACATGCCCTCAGTGTGGAAAGAGTTTCACACGTAAACAAGGCTTAATACGTCACATAAGGATTCACACCGGAGAGAAGCCGTTTGTGTGTCAGCACTGTGGAAAGAGCTTTATAAGTCAAGGAACGCTTGGCACTCACTTAAGGTCTCACAGTAATGAGAAACCGTTCAAGTGTCCTCAGTGTGAAAAGAGTTTCAGACGTAAAGACCTCTTCAGTCGTCACATGAGAGTTCACAGTGGAGAAAAGCCTTTCTCATGTCCTCATTGTGAGAAGTGTTTTTCAACTAAATGCAGCCTTGGTATTCACAAACGAATTCACGCCGCAGATAACCCATTCTTATGCTCTCATTGTGGAAAATATTTTGTATCTAAAACCTACCTTGAGGATCACATAAGAATTCACACCGGAGAGGAGCCGTTCACATGTGATCAGTGCGGAAAGAGTTACAAATGGACAAATAGTCTCAGAGTTCATAAACTCCTTCACTCCGGAGAAAAGCCATTTAAGTGTGATCAGTGCGATAAGAGGTTTGTTATGAAATCACAACTAAAGGCCCACATGAAAACTCACACTAAAGAGAAGCCTTACTTGTGTTGTGTTTGTGGGAAGAGTTTTGCATGGCTGGGCAGTTTTAAAGACCATCTGAAAATACACTCTGGTGTGAAAGACTATTTGTGAAAAGATTGTGGAAAAGTGCCTTCCGTGTGGCAGGAGATTCGGCCTTTCTCAAACTGCAATGATGCACAGAAAGAAGCATTGTCCCAAATTAAAGTCAATATGACTGGAGAAAGTTCACGAGTGCTGAGTTATTGCGCTTGTTTTACTCTTTTTGGGATTCGAAATGTGAAAAATGTTCAAACACACCTTACTGAGCATGCAGTCTTTCATATAATATAAATGACATGTAGTAAAGTTACAATTCTTCATTAGAATTAAATTGTTTCTTAGCATTCACTGCTGCTGCTGAAACAATATAAACAACACGAGGTCCAGTTTCTGTTGAAATGGGCTTTTATAAAAGCAAATATTCCACTGTGAGCGCTGCACCCGAGTCATCCTTACGTGCACATTTAAAGTTCACTGGCTTTATATCAGTGCAACCCTGAACTATATTCAGAAATGTTTTCCTTTGCTGTTTCCTTTTTTTTTTCTTCTCTTGTCACCTACTGTCACTTTTCAGTGAATTTACTAAAAAACATCACTAGAGTAACAACACAGAGCAGCCTACAGTAATAATCAACGGGGAAACTATTCTAACTGCAATCATTTCTGTTGTAGAAACTGATTAATCATTTCATTTGATAATTATATTTATATCTGTAAAAAATGCAACTTGTAGCCTAGTTTTGGGGAAATAACAGGTGTTTCTAACATTTAAGGAAACATTTTTTATTGAGTTTAGTAATAGCAAAGACTAAGCGACTTTGGTAATGATAAAGTGAAGTAGACTTTGGGGTTTTGGTGGTTCGAAAGCGTCATATGCGCATGCGCACTAATAACGGGGGCCACTGGAAAGCTCTTCCACCTTCAGTCCAGCAGGTGGCGGTAATTCATCTTAAACTTCTTTGCTCTCCACCAATAACAACAATAGAAGAAGAACAACAACAACAACGCGAACTCTTCAGTCCTCTGGTCTTGTTCTGTTTGGTAAGTGCTGGTTTTAGATAAGTTTAATCATTGTTCTCATGATTTAGGTATTTTGAGTCATTTTAATGTCTAGCAGTTGTCTCTCTGTAAGTAAAATGCCAGAAGGTAACTTATTTGGTGGCGTTTAAAGATTTAGTGTCTAGTTTAGCGGATTCACAACGTATTTAAATCAGGTTTGTCAGCTTTGTTTGCAATCAACTACACGCCTCTATTTGGATATAACTATTTATTTTTACTTTTTTTGACAATTTTAACCTTAATGCTGTAAACTGCCCTTGCAAACATCCCCTATATTAACTTTCCTTCCTACTATGCGGATTAGATGGCTACCTAGCATTAGCTAGAAGATTAAGCTAATTTACCAGCAAATCCGTTTTTACTGGCTTATTTAATAAAATATACATATAAAATCAAATATTAATTTAGTTGGGTCCAAACCTGTTTACATGCAGTTTTCACTCCTGAAACTTTGCAGCTGCTCCTCTTAGCAAAATGAAAAATAAGACTTTAATTCAAATAGTGAATAGATTGTAGGCTGTAAATTAACATGATTTTAGTGTGTACTGTATTAAAATTTTCAATGTAATTACACATTGTGCCGATTAATTAATCTAATGTATTAATATAAAATTAATTAGATTAGTTAATTGGGAATGTAATAAGACCTTGCAAAAAAAGTAGGTTTAGAAAGAAATGTTGATTCAACATACAAAAACACAATAATGAAATATGAAATTATTTTTAAAAAGAAAGAAACCATACTCTAAATATAAAACTAAAAGCGCCAATAGGTGGCAGCAAATCGTTGTCTATATGAGTGAGTCATTCATTCAACCGATTCGTTCAAACAGGTGATTCATTTAGAAACTAAGCAAATGATTCGCAGCGTCCCAATGTGCCTGCTTATACTACACCCTTAAAGTATGTACTCTTTTGATGAAGAAATAGTACACACTTTTGAGTGTGTGTTTGAAGAGTAGACAAGCTTTCGCCAAAGCTCAATGGATTGTGGGTAATATTAGCCATTAGAGTGTGCATGGATCCAGACTTCAAAAATCTACCTGAAATAGTAGACCATCCAGGGACTTTTTGCATGTTCTTTTTAACGTACTATGCTTTGGGACACACTTATTCTAATCTCACATACTGTTTAGGATGGATAGTATGCACATTGGGACGCAGGGACTGTTGTTATGGTTGGCTCACTGAATCATTGATTCATTTGATTCGTACAAAATTCATTCAGTAAGGAAACACCGCAGTGTGTTAATCAGGGTTTTATAGTTAAAATTTTTGTCAGCGAAATTGCACAAAAACACAATATTGTGTCTAAAATTAACACAATATTAACTTATTGTCTGTTGAACTGTTGTATAAAATCAACATCACATTTGTAATCTTGCAGATATTCGAGAGGGGTGGGGGGATCTGCTCTCTTGCTTGATTCGTGTGAAATTGCTAAAGTATATCATTTACAAATATAAAACAAACCCATTCATTAGCATTTTGTGCCCTCATATCATACATTTTATACTCGTATAACTGCATCATGTTCCTGCATCGTGTTCGTCAACAACTGCATCAAGGTATGATAACAGATAGGTCTGGAACAGGGTGCGTTAAATACGTTAATATTTTTCCCCTCATAATTCTTTGCACCTTTACCTTATCTTCATTTCAAGTAAAAGCTTTCATGCAACCTATTTTTCTTTCTTCCAGACAATAATGATTCTGAAAGAAAACATGCACAGTTCGTTACAGTAACACATGCAACATTCACATGCATCTAACTTACTGATAAAACACTCGTATTTCAGTGTTGCTGTTAATGTTGTGGTTACTTTAACAGATAGTTTGCTTCTTAAATTCAGTTCAACAGCTTTAAGTTAAAGAGGGTAAACTTTATCACTCGACTAAAAGAAATGCACGGCTAATATTTATTCTGAAGAAAGATAAACATGTATAGTGAGAAAAGCCAAAATATTAAATGTCGTGGATGAATATTTACCAAGTAATCCACTATTTTGTAGAGGGGGGTCAAAATGGCAAATTTCACCTGAGATTACAGGGGGGTATACAAATGACTTAAGAAAGATGGCAGCATCATTGTTACTTTTACACAGAGATTGGTAGGTCTATTAGTAAAATAGTATACAAAGTGACCAACATTTGGTTTTCAACCACTGAAAATGGATATTATTTAACTTATAAACCTCATTGAGGTCCCCATATCTCTGGGACTAAATGATACAGGGTCTTGAAAATAAAGATTCCAAAAGAAAAGTTAATTAAGAACTTCAATCTAAAATTGTGTTGCGATATATTTAATACTTCTTGAGTTATAGCCACACAAACTTTGAAAAAAAATAAATACATTTAGTCATTTCATTTAGCAGACGCTTTTATCCAAAACGACTTACAAAAGAGGACAATGGAAGAAATCAAAACCAACAAAAGAGCAACAATATATAAATGCAAATGACAAGTCTCGGTTAGCCTAACGCAGTACATGTAGCAAGGTATTTATTTATTTATATATATATTTACACACACACAAAAAGAAAAACAAGTAGATAGAATAGAAAAAATAGAAAGCTAGTGTTTTTTTTTAAATAAAAAAAAAGATGGATAAAGTAGAATTAAAATAGAATAGAAAGTGCTAGAGTTAGAGGGTAAAATAAAGAAGAA
>NW_015657493.1:52259-53125 GCF_001515625.1 Sinocyclocheilus rhinocerous
CTTCAGTTAATATTTAGTTGAATACTTATGCAATGTACTTATTTCAGTTTTTTTTTAAATTTTTAATAAATTTATGAAGTTGTGACAATTGTGTTTTTGCTTTGTCAATATGGTGTATGGAGTGTAGATTAATGTGGGGAAAAAAGTAATTTAAAGCAGTTTAACAAGGCAGCAACATTGCAAAACGTGAAAAAATAAAGGGGTTTGAATACTTTCGCAAGGCACTGTAGAAAGTGTTTATTTTTATTTTTTTATAAATAGAAAGGCAAGAAGTAGATAAATAGAATTAGAATAGAGAGTGTTAGTGTTAGAAGGTCACATGTAGATGGAAGAGATGCATCTTTAGCCGTTTCTTGAAGATGGCTAAGGACTCAGCTGCTCGGATTGAGTTGGGCAGGTCATTCCACCAGGAGGGAACAGTTAATGTAAAGGTCTGTGAAAGTGATTTTGTGCCTCTTTGAGATGGCACAATAAAGCGACGTTCACTTGCAGAACGCAAGCTTCTAGAGGCACATAAGTCTGAAGTAATGAATTTAGGTAAAGGGGTGCAGAGCAAACATTAATGTCTTGAATTTTATGCGAGCAGCTATTGGTATCCACACGCATATCAGAAGTCAGAAAGAGCTTTATTGCCAAGTATGTTTGCACATACAAGGAATTTGTATTAGTGTCACAAGCTTCCAGTACTTATCAATCACAACTCCAAGGTTTCTAGCTGTTTTTGAAGGAGTTATGGTTGGTGAGCCTAACTGGATGGTGAAATTTTGATAAAGAGATGGGTTTGTTGAAACCACAAGCAGTTCTGTCTTAGCCAGGTTGAGTTGAAGGTGATGGTCCTTCATCCAGCAAGAAATGTCTGTTAGACA
>NW_015657493.1:53245-55571 GCF_001515625.1 Sinocyclocheilus rhinocerous
TATGGCACTCAGACAGGTATGTTCAATACAGTTGTTTTGACAGAAGGAAACAAGATACATTTCTAGTTTCAACATTATTTGTTCTTCAGACGTTCCTCTTTAAAATAAAATAATTATCATATTTTTGCAAAGTGACCCACATTTGGTTGTTGACCACTGAAAATGTGTACAATTTACAGATTTTCTCCTGGAGCCATATTGAAATTCCGTTATGTCTGGAACTGAACCATATAGGGCCTTAAAAATGAAGATGCCAAAAGAGAAGTTTGTTAAGACCCAATATCTAAAAGGGCATTAAGATATTTTTCATACTTTTTGAGTTACAGGCCTGCAAACTTTGGAGAAAAAACTTGAAAAGTGCTCTTTCCCCATTTTTGAATGGTCACCATTGGCATATAATGCAACAAAGATTGCTAAATTCAACAGATTTTACTAACAGACCTTCCAATCTCTGTGTAAAAGTAACATTATGATGCTGCCATCTTTCTAAAGTCATTTTTACCCTCCTGTAATTTGGCTCTGAGTCTCAGGTGAAAATTGCCATTTTGACCCCCCTCTACAAAATAGTGGATTACTCAGTTAATATTCATCCATGACATTTAATATTTTGGCTTTCATCACTATACATGTTTATCTTTCTTCAGAAAAAATATTAGCAAAATCAAAAATTTGAGCCGGGGACCTCTGGTTGAGTTGGCACGGAATGACCCTACAGTGTATTCTTCAATCGCTCAGGTAATGCCAGTTTATGGAGTAATGTGTTGTGTAATTACTTTTTTTTTATCAGATAAGGTCATCCATACCGCATAAGAATGAGCTGTGACGTAAAGATGGAGTTTATTAAAGAGGAGAATGATGATGATACATGCCATCAGTGTGGAAGGAGCTTCACAAGTAAAAGAAACATCAAAGAACACATGAGAATTCACACCGGCGAGAAACCGTTCACATGCCCTCAGTGTGGAAAGAGTTTCAGACAGAAAGAATGCTTTATGATTCACATAAGGGTTCACACCGGAGAGAAGCCGTTTGCGTGTCAGCACTGTGAAAAGAGTTTCACGAGTCGAGGAAGTCTTAACATTCACTTAAGGGTTCACAATATTGAGAAACCATTCAAGTGCCCGGAGTGTGAAAAGAGTTTTGGACGTAAAGACCACTTCAATCGTCACATGAGAATTCACAGTGGAGAAAATCCATTCTCATGTCCTCATTGTGAGAAGTATTTTTTAACTAAAACCCACCTTGAGAGTCACATAAGAATTCACACCGGAGAGAAGCCGTTCACATGTGATCAGTGCGGAAAGAGTTACAAATGGTCAAATAGTCTCCGAATTCATAAACTCTTTCACTCCGGAGAAAAGCCATTTAAGTGTGATCAGTGCGATAAGAGGTTTGTTCTGGAAAAAGACCTGAAGGCCCACATGAAAACTCACACTAAAGAGAAGCCTTACTTGTGTTCTGTTTGTGGGAAGAGTTTTGCATGGCTGATACGTTTTAAAGACCATCTAAAAATCCACGCTGGTGTGAAAGACTATTTGTGCAAAGATTGTGGTAAAGCCTTTACTGCAGCCACTCAGCTGAAAGTGCACCGCAGGATCCATACTGGAGAAAAACCTTACAAGTGCTCGCATTGTGAGAAGAGTTTCAAACAGTCAGGAGCCCTAAAAGACCACGAGAGAATCCACACTGGAGAGAAACCATTCCAGTGCCTTCCGTGCGGCAGGAGATTCACACACTCCAAAACTGCACAGATGCACAGAAAGAAGCATTGTCCCAAATTAAAGTCAGTATGACTGGAGAAACAAGAGCTTAAGAGCTCAACAGTTCACGAGTGCTGAGTTATTGCCCTTGTTTTACTCCGTTTGGGATTCGAAATGTGAAAAATGTTCAAACACACCTTACTGAGCCTGCAGTCTTTCATATAATATAAATGACGTAGTAAAGTTACAAATCTTCATTATTATATGATTGTTCATACACTTGCATTACTGTAATTGTTTCTTAGAATTCAGTGCTGCTGCTGAAAAGGAACAAAATGAGATCCAGTTAAATGAGATTCTGTTAAAACATTCACTTGTAGAGATGGACTTTTATTAAAACAAATATTCCAACGTGAGCGCTGCACCCGAGTCATTCTTACATGCAAATTTGAAGCTCAATGGCTTTATATCAGTGCAACCCTGAAGGGAACTATCTTCAGAAATGTTTTCTTTTGGCATTTTCATTTCTTGTCACTTACTATCACTGAGTGAATTTACTAATTTACTTTCAAAATTACTACACTAATAACACGGGCTATAGTTATATTCAAAAGTATAATAATAAT